>NW_007259573.1:580886-600705 GCF_000164805.1 Carlito syrichta | reverse complement strand
CAGAAGGCTGAGGCGGAAGGATCGCCGGAGCCCAGCAGGTCGAGGCTGCAGTGGCCGGGCGACATGAGACTCCAACTCAAAAAAAAACCAAAAAACAAAAAACAAATGCTGTTGGGGTGGGAAAAAAGGTAGAAAGATTCATGACAGGAGCAAAAATTCTCAGTGTACACCAGCCTTTTCGGTTTTTACCTGTGCATATATTACTTAATAGAAAAAATAAAGGAAATGGAAGAAAAATAAAAGTCACATGTTACATAGAATATACTAGAGATTGTCACTGCTCCTATTCAGCCCACACTGACTGAGGATGAGAAGCAAAGGAAGGTAAAGGGAGAAATTAAGGATGATTCACAATCACATGTGCCCTAAACCAGAGGGAGGCTGGAAATTGGAAGGGGGTGTGAACGACCTTTGTGGTATCCCAACACGATAAAAATGAGCTTGCAAACCACATGACCTGGAGGTGGAATTCTCTGTGTTTACTTTTCTTTTATCATCCTCTAGGTTTTAGGATGGCCTCTTTTGATCACTCAAGCCATGACATAACCAAGCTATACTGATATATCAGCTAAGGTTTGGTTTATGATGGTTAGCAAGGATCCCAGAGGCCAGAGGTGTGGGACACCATCAAACAGCAACTCTGAGGGGAAGGTGAGCCTCTAAGGCAGAGTTAGAGTTGCAAGGACCTGCTCCCCTCCTAACCAGGATATTATTTCTTCTACACTAAGCCTGGAGGATCCCAAATTCATTTTTATTAAAATACAGGACACAAGCCAGGCTCGGTGGCTCAGCCTGTAATCCCGCACTTTGGGAGGCTGAGGTGAGTGGATTGCCTGAGCCCACGGGTTCGAGACCCGCCTGGGCAACTTGGTGAGCCCTCATCTCTACAATAAATAAAAAATCAGCCGGGCGTGGTAGCACGCGCCTATTGTTTCAGCTACTTGGAAGGCTGAGGTGGAAGGATCGCCGGAGCCCAGCAGGTCGAGGCTACGTGGCCAGGAGCGGCCACTGCACTCCAGCCTGGGGGACAGAGTGAGACTCCAACTCAAAAAAAAAAAAAACCAAAATAAAATGCAGGACACTGCATTTTTCTATTACTCAGGGTTCTAGATGCTACTATGACTGGCTAACTAGACCAGTGCTAAAGGGCTGGGTCGCTGTGACATTTCCTTTTTTTTTTGAGTTGGAGTCTCACTCTTGTTGCCCAGACTGGAGTGCAGTGGCATGCTCACGGCCACTGCAGTCTTGACCTGCTGGGCTTAGGTGATCCTTCTGCCTCAGCCTTCCAAGTCATTGGAACTACAGATGCACACCACCACTAGTTTTTGTGATTTATTGTACAGATGAGGTCTCACTAAGTTTCCCTGGCTGGTCTCGAACCCCTGGGCTCAGGCAATCCTCTCTTCTTGACCTCCCAAAGTGCTGGGATTACAGGCTGAGTCACCGCACTTGGCCAAGCTGTGACATTTTCATCTTTGGTCCCAACCTAAGCCTGCCAGAGGACAGACCTAAAGAAATGACCTTGCCAGCCAGGCTCGGTGGCTCAGCCTGTAATCCCGCGCCTTTGGGAGGCTGAGGTGAGTGGATTGCCTGGCCTGCGGGTTCGAGACCCGCCTGGGCAGCGAGACCTCATCTCTACAATAAATCAAAAAATCAGCTGGGCGTGGTAGTGCATGCCTGTAATTCCGGCTACTCGGAAGGCTGAGGCGGAAGGATCGCCGGAGCCCAGCAGGTCAAGGCTGCGGTGGCCGGTAGCGGCCACTGCACTCCAGTCTGGGTGACTGAGTGAGAATCCAACTCAAAAAAAAAAAAAAAAAAAGAAATGACCTTGTCTTTTCTTGTTTGTCCCATCCCAGAGAAATGGGCCAAAGGCTCTAATCAGAAAAACGTAAGCAACTTAAGGGCCAATAATCAGGTTAGCAACAATACGTTTCTCAATAAAAGGTGGGGGTCACTCACCCCTTGCCCAAGACAGGCAAGTGCAGGGATCACTTTCTCCTGGGCAATGCACTGCAGGATCCGGGGGGCTCCGTAAAGTCCTCCCATACAGGAGGCCAGGGATGAAATGTATAAGCCCAAAAGGAACAAGAAACCCACGAGGGATACCTATGTGAGAAAAGCAACTTATTATCCAATGCCAGACCTGCTCCTAGTTCTTTCTACTCCCCCAGCACCACCCACTTGCACCCACCTGGTCATACACTGAGTCCTGGAGATTCAGTCTCTGGGATATAGTTCCCACATCCCCAGCCTCGCCCCACTTCATTCCACGATTTCAGTTGAATTCACCATCACATCTCATAGGGACCACACAGTAAATCCTCAAATTGAGTATGTGCCAGACTCACCTACAGGGCTGATTAAAACACAGATTTCCGGGCCCCATCCTCAGAATTTCTAGTTCAGTGGGTTTGGGGCAGGGCCTAAGAATTTGGATTTCCAACAGGTACCCAGATGATGGTCTGGGGACCACACTTTGAGAGCCACTGGCCAATTGCAATACTAATTGACCTCTTGCCTCTAAGCTCTACCCTCTCTGAATTGTCCCCTAAGCCTCTGCCAGAGTGACCTCTCTAAACTCAAATCTGATCACAATGCCCCCAACTGCAAGCATATCAAAGGCTCCCCACTTCCCTGACATACAAGGCCCTTCATGGTCTGTGGCCTCGTTAGGCCCACACCCTGAACACCAAGAGTCTTTGACCAACATGATTTATTTCTCTGCCTGGTGGAACTCCTAATCGCAGACCACCACCTGGGTACCTGTCACACTCCCTAATCTACTCATTGTCTGTTAAACTCCAAAATGGCCTTAAGACTCAGTACAAGCCTCACCTTTTTCATGAAGCCCTCCCCAACACCCCTGACTACAGTGCTCTGTAGCAACTCAATGTGATGTTAGGATAGTCCCTATCACGCTGTCTCCTCCGCTAATCTGGAGGCTTCGCACAGGCATGTCTCCCATCTTGTTCGCCCTAGAATTCTTGGTGCCCAACACAGAAATATAAATGCCAAATGAATGAATGAGACCTGTGTCCTGCATGGCCCACAAGGCACCAATAGATAGAATAAGAGAAGGCGTAGCTGTTCTCCTCGGTGTCACCTTGTGAAAGGTCAGTGCTGTCTGCCAAGCAGCTGTGTCCCAAGCGGTCACTCAAGAATCCACCTCACCCTCCTGAGTCAGACCTCATCTGCACCCACAGGGAAATCTCTGTTTTCTCGGTTACATGAGGTCTTTTCTCTCCATTCCACTTAACTTTAGGCACGGTGGCCAGAACTGTGCACTCCAAGTGCCCATCTGTCTAACGATTACAGATAGGCTAGAGGTAATTTTTGGCTTTATCATTTTACACTCTTCACCTCATTTTTTACTTCTTTGCTTCAGCAATGCATCGGATCCATGTCATCAAGCCACCAGAGGCTGATTTCAAACACAAGTCTCTTCCCTGGCTCATAAATTATCACTGGAATAATCTGACTGACTGATGAATCCCACATCAGTCAGGATTCTTGATTGGAAAAATCTTTTTTTTTTTTTTTTTTAAATATACTGGCGCTGGGCACGGTGGATCATGCCTGTAATCCCAGCACTTTGGGAAGCAGAAGCAAGAGGATTACCTGACCCCAGGGATTCGAGACCAGCTTGGGCAACTTGGTGAGACCTCATCTCTACAATAAATACATAAATAAAATCAGCCGGGTGTGGTGGTATGCACCTGTAGTTCCAGCTACTTGGAAAGTTAAGGCAGAAGGATCACCTGAGCCCAGCAGGTCAAGGCTGCAGTGGCCGTGAGCGTGCCACTGCACTTCAGCCTGGGTGACAATGAGACTCTGACTCGGAAAAAAAAGAATGTATTTTTAGGGAACTGGGGGTTCACAGAATCATCAGGGGGCTAAAAGACTAGACTTGGCAGGACCCAGGCCTGGAGGCTACCCAGATTCTTCCACAGACCGGCTTGATCAGGATGCTACCTGTACCCCTGCTGTCCTGCAGAGGAAGTCTCAACATCTCCTTAACGCTGCTTCATTCATTACAGTGGGAACATGCAATGGCCTGGCCTAGGCCATGTGCCCTGCCAGGGTTGCAAAGGGACAGGCAAGAGAGGTCTGGTCCATTAGGCTTCTATAATACAAAATGGGGAACATGCACTCTCTTCTAGATTATACACAGGTAGAATAACCCTCAAATGGTCAGGGAGGCCAGGGACTTGATGGACAAGACTAAGTCCACTACAGAACCCACCTGGTCTTTAACTCAATGTGGATTACTTTTCCCTGATTGCATCATCTCACTCACATCCTCAGTCTCACCTGTCACCCAGTTAATCTTCAATGTCATGAGTTTCTTGGGTTTGTCCTGCCCCCTCCCTTCACTTACCATTTTATTATTGCAAGAAACTAATGGCACCTAGAGCTTCCCATCACTTCATGTGCTCTGATGGCATTTTGTTCTTTTCTTTTGAGGTGGAGTCTCACTCCATCGCCCAGTCTGGAATGCAGTGCCACATTCACGGTCACCCCAGCGTCAACCTGCTGAATCCCAATGATCCTTCAGTCTCAGCCTTCTAAGTAGCTGGAACTACAGGCATGCTACCATGCCCAGCTATTTTTTTTTTTTTAATTGTAGAGATGAGGTTTCACTAAGTTACCCAGGCTGTTCTGGAACCCATGGGCTCAGGCAATCCTCTCACTTCAATCTCCCAAAGTGCTGGAATTACAGGCTTGAGCCACTTATCTCACCAGCATGTGAACTCCTAACGCATAGATCTGAATCATGCACCTTTGCTGCTGTCCTGTAGTACCTAATGCAGAGTCTGGAAAACAGAGCTCAGCCTCTGAATTAGCGAAGCTTCACTACTTTACTGTGATCCATGCCCTAGGTGCCTTACAAAATTGTTAGATAAGTTGGTCCCATTATCAGTACTAGATGCATCCTGAGATGCAGTCATTCATTGATAACCTTTGTTTCTGTCTTCTCTAGCGCACGTTCCCTATGTGGACTGGTTTAAAAAGAAATTGACTCGGGCCGGGCTCGGTGGCTCAGCCTGTAATCCTGTGCTTTGGGAGGCCGAGGTGAGTGGCCTGCATGAGCCCACGGGTTCGTGACCCGCCTGGGCAACTTGGCGAGACCTCATCTCTACAATAAATCAAAAAATCAGCCGGGCGTGGTAGCGCGCGCCTATAGCTCCAGCTACTTGGAAGGCTGAGGCGGAAGGATCGCTGGAGCCCAGCAGGTCGAGGCTGCGGTGGCCGGGAGCAGCCACTGCACTCCAGTCTGGGTGACAGTGAGACTCCAACTCAAAAAAAAAAAAAAAATTTAACTTGGTAGTTCTCCACTATGGCTAAACATAAGTATCACTCCAGAAACTCCGAATTAATTAACATAGAGTAAGACACAGACGTAGTTGACGCTTATAAAGCCCTCCTGGTAGAACATGTTGTATCCATGGCATTCTCTCCAAAAAACACTTTGAGAGAGTTAGGCATGGTATTTCCTTGTAGAAATTTTACTGCTTCTTATCCAAAAGGTTATTTATATTTGGATTTTTAAAACATTTTTTCATTTAAAGCCTGTCCATCTTCTCTGAGTAGGAATGAGACTTCTCAGCCTGGCATCCTTCTCGTGTTAGACTGACCTCAGGAACTTGGTGAGTCTCTGGTATCGTGAGTACATGACACAGTGACTTCCATCTTTGGCCAGCCTTCCCACAGACACACCCTGGGATTCCTCAAGAACCCTTGGGGCTGAGGTCAGACGGGGGATTGTCCAGGTACAGCGACTTATGTCCAGCTTGTCAATTGTGTTTAGAATCTGCTTGCCACTACTTTATTCTATTCTATTCTATTTTATGAGACACTGTATCACTCTATCACCTAGGCTAGAGTGTCGTGGTGCAATCATAGCTCACTGCAGCTTCCAACTCCTGGGCTCAAGTGGTCCACCCACCTTAACCTCCCAGGTAACTGGGATGAAGGTGTGTGCCACCATGCCCGGTTAGTTATTATTATTTTTTATTTCTGAGGATTTCTGAGGAGACAAGGTCTAGCTATGTTGCCCAAGCTGGTTTCAAACTCCTGGCCTCAAATGATCCTCCTACCTCAGCCTCCCAATCCACTTGGATTACAAGCATGAGCCACCAAGCCCAGCCACTTTTTAATATAAAACTATTATTCGGTATATTTTCTGAAAAATATACAAAATTTTGGTTTCCATATCTAGGTAAATTATAAAAACTCTGTTCTATCTCTCTCCTGCCTAAATCCACTTTCTATTTATCGTCCATCTAACCATTCAAGAAATATTTACTGAGGACAGGTTATAATCCTGGCATGCCCTGGCCAGGCACAGGGTGGGATATTATAGTTACAACAGTCAGCCATGAAGCTTTGCTCCGAGTCTTCATAGAACTTGATCATTTTCTCTATTCATAGTGGACTGAAAACTTGCTCAGTGTGCCAGTGGAAGTGGAAATAAAAATCATTTGAGCAGATATGTGTGTCAATAGCTTTTTTTTTTGAGTTGGAGTCTCACTCTGTCACCCAGACTGGAGTGCAGTGGCCGCTCCCGGCCTCCGCAGCCTCGACCTGCTGGGCTCCGGCGATCCTTCCACCTCAGCCTTTCAAGTAACTGGAACTACAGGTGCGCGCTACCACGCCCGGCTAATTTTTGATTTCTTATAGAAACAAGGTCTCACCAAGTTAGCCGAGTTGGTCTCAAACCCACTTGCCTCGGCCTCCCAAAATGCTGGGATTACAGGCTGAGCCACCGAGCCTGTACTAATAGTTCTTAAAAAAAAAAAAAGAAAAGACGCCCTTTTGTCATACACCTGTTTGAGCCAGCCCAAAAAGTTCTCTCTTTCCAAAATACCATATGGGGTGTGAACTATCCTCATTTTTTTTTTTTCAGTAACCACTGATGGAAAGAATTAATTCCATCTCTCTGCTCTTAGTAGTTTATTCCAGGCCCCAATTTGAGCTTCAGTGATCGAAGGACTCAATTTGCTGGATGCTCTCTTCTCTTAAAGGATGGAATTTAGTCATCTCCAAGGGGCTTGCTACCTCATCTAATTCTGGGGGCCCTTGATGTTACGGAGGAGTACAACCTGAAGCCCTCCCCCCTTTTTTTTGAGTTGGAGTCTCACTCAGTCGCTCAGACTGGAGTGCAGTGGCCGCTCCCGGCCACCGCAGCCTCGACCTGCTGGGCTCCAGCGATCCTTCCACCTCAGCCTTCCAAGTAGCTGGAACTACAGGCATGTGCTACCACGCCTGGCTAATTTTTTTGATTTATTGTAGAGATGAGGTCTCGCCAAGTTGCCCAGGCGGGTCTCGAACCCGCGGCTCAGGCAATTCACTCCGCCTCCCAAAGCACGGGATTACAGGCTGAGCCACCGAGCCCGGCTTCATCCTGAAGCCCTTATAACCTCAAATTGCGTTAACAAGGCAATGTCCCTTGATTTTCTCCCATATCGTATTTCCACAGAGACATGAGTTTTCTAATACTCTCCACATTCCACAAGTTGATGGACATCTCAATTTTCAGTCAAGTTTTACCTCTCACTTGATAGCCATTTTCCAGAAAGAGACCAAGTCTACTTCCCTTCCTAAGAGGCAGCGTTGTGTCTATGATGGAGAGCAGAGGAAGTCAGGCTGGCCTGCTCACAGGTGCTGAGTGGCCAGTGAGGCTCACTCAGCCAAGAATGATGTTACATCCCCATCTTCCATACAGTTTGTGTCAGGGACTATCAAGATGCCTCTTTGCCGGGCTTGGTGGCTCAGCCTGTAATCCCGTGCCTTGGGAGGCTGAGGTGAGTGGATTGCCTGAGCCCGCAGGTTCGAGACCTGCCTGGGCAACTTGGTGAGACCTCATCTCTACAATAAATCAAAAATTAGCTGGGCATGGTAGTGCACGCCTGTAGTTTTGGCTACTTGGAAGGCTGAGGTGGAAGGATCGCCGGAGCCCAGCAGGTCGAGGCTGCGGTGGGCGGGAGCGGCCATTGCACTCCAGTCTGGGCAACGGAGTGAGACTCCAACTCAAAAAAAAAAAAAAAAAAGATCCTCTCTTTTATTGTTGTTTTTTTAGAGACAAGGTCTCACTCTGCTGCGTGGGCTGCAAATCAGTGGTGTAATCCTAGCTCACTACCATAGCTTTGAACCCCTGGGCTCAAATCATCCTCCTGCCTCAGCCTCCCAAAGCACTGGAATTGCAGATTTGAGCCACTGGACCCAGCCTCAAGATTCCTCCTGAATATGTGAAACCATGACTATTAAATCCAGAAATGATTCAAGCTTACTTATGGTTTTTTTTTTTTCTTCAAATAAACACATCTTTATTGCCAGAACTTAATGGACAGTGTACACCTGTGTAATGGTTGCTATGCAAATAACTGTTTAGGACTCATTCTGAAGTCTCCAGAAACGAGGTCTTCCATTTAACAAACAAACAAGAACATGTACTGCTTTAGACCAGAATTGTTTTGAACACTGTAACATGGTTTAGGGTAGCGAATGTTGGGCTTGTATCTAGAATTTTGATTCGAGTTCTTTCTTCAGAGTTACAGGGAGTCAAGAAACATTTGATTACGTGCCAACTCTTGCCACTGAGTCACCCACAGAATGTTTTCTTGCATCATAGTTCATGATTTTTAAAGTTCCTTTTGTGCACCACCAGAAAAACCTTGCTCATTCCTCTTCAACTTGTGGAAACCCTGTTCAAAATCTTCACATAAGGCATTAAGTGGTTGCTGTTTCTCCTTCACCACAGTTAGGACATGTAGCAAATTCTTCAGTTCACATTGAATCACATCAAGTCTTGCAGCAAAGCCTGAATCTTCTCAGCATCTTTGTAAAAAAGCTGCATCCTTTCCTCCTGTCATGGATCCAGAGTTTGTTCAGTGTTGTCCTCAGTGGCCTCCATGGACGCATCTTGAGCGTTCATTTTGTCTGAGACGCCTGGACTGCCGGTTTTTTTTTTAAAGCAGGTTTTATTGAGAGGCAGAAGAGTGTTGCCCGAGCTTACTTATTTTTAACAAAGCTATGTTTGGGGTATTCTTCCTTCTTAGTTTGCTCTTATTTCACTAGTTAGCAAGCCCCAGGGCTCGTAAGGTATTTGGTCTTTTTGATCCATAATAAATATCTGTTTCCTGGACTGTACAAATGCTTATTTTGAAACATGTATTTCATCTATTTAATCTCATCCTTTTTTTTTTTTTATTTTTTTGAGTTGGAGTCTCACCCTGTCGCCCAGGCTGGAGTGCAGCGGCACACTCCCGGCCACCACAGCCTTGACGTGCTGGGCTCCGGAGATCCTTCCGCCTCAGCCTTCCAAGTTGCCGTAACTACAGGTGAGCGCTCTCACGCCCAGCTAATTTTTTTATTTATTGTAGAGATGAGGTCTCACCATGTTGCCCAGGCTGGTCTTGAACCCGTGGGCTCAGGCAATCCTCTCGCCTCAGCCTCCCAAAGTGCTGGGACTATAGGCTTGAGCCACCGCGCCCCACCTCTCATCCTTACTAATACTGTTCTTTTCACAATTCCTTTCTTCATAGCTGAACAATATTGGGATTGACCATTTTGGCTTTTCCTATTCAATTAAACATGGTGGTTTGGGGGTGGGAAAATGTTCCTAAAATAAATGTCTCCATCTATAAGGGTATCCCCATAGGGAGTGTGGAGAGGAATTAAAATTTAACTAGCACCTACTATGTGTCAGATACTATGCTTTCATGGGTTATCTTAGAGTCGTCACAACATACAAGATCTTTAGGCCAGGCTTGGTGGCTCAGCCTGTAATCCCAGCACTTTGGGAGGCTGAAGCGAGTGTATTGCTTGAGCCCGCGGGTTCGAGACCCATCCGGGCAACTTGGCAAGACTTCGTCTCTACAATAAATCAAAAATTAGCCAGGCGTGGTAGTGCGTGCCTGTAGTTCCGGCTACTTGGAAGGCTGAGGCGGAAGGATTGTCGGAGCCCAGCAGGGCGAGGCTGTGGTGTCCGGGAGCGGCCACTGCACTCCAGTCTGGGCGACAGAGTGAGACTCCAACTCAAAAAGAAAAAAAAAAAAAAAAACAAAGATCTTTAAGAAAGCATAACATTATACCTGAGAGTGAGAAAAACATACCTCTGGGGTGGGGATAAAAAGCAAAATGACGCTTCTTAGAGAAACTGTGGGTTGAGAAGCCAAATAATTAGAAATAGATCAGAGGAGCTGCAGGAAACCCAGAAAGAAACAGATTAACTGACCAGCTGCAGATCAGTAGAAAGGAATGCAGGGCAGCCTGCAGCCAGTGGAGATCACTGTTCTGGCAGAGAAAGAGCGAGAAGGGCGTTGAGGAGTTTTGTGCAAGGAGCGCCAAGGGGAGCATGTGGGAGACCCGCCTGTCTCAATATCCTGAGGTGATAGGAGGGGCACAGACATAGAGGAGGCCTTGCTTCTATAAGGCCCAGAGAAAGCTCAGACAGCCTGGCTCAGAACGGAGGCTACAGCTAAGACATCAAATGGAGATGGATGGATGATTAAAATCACATGGGGAAAAGGGGCAAGGTTGTGTCATGTGACCAAGTCAGAGACTCCACACCTCACCTGCACCTCCCAACCTCCGGGTAGTCAGCAAGAACATCTTACTGCCCCAGCATATGACCTGATACTGCAGCAGTCAGTCCCAGGGAGGAACACCAGCGAGCAGGAAAGCAGCAAAGCTCTGATGGAAAAATCCTACGCGGTCCCCTTTGGGGAGGTGGATGGTGGGAACCAGAACACCAAGGTGCTGCGGCTGCTTTGGAGTGGTCACGGTTGGTTCCATCGCTGTCCACTGACTTGCTGCACCAGCCCCTGTTTGTCACTGAGAACCAAAGAGCTGTAGCTTTTTTCTTCAAAGGTTTTACACTCGCCTGTTCTATGAAACAGTCTCTTGCCCTCTCTGAAAACTCACTCTCCACCTCTCATCCCAGTACATGCAGGATGACAGTCCCACAGACTATTGCCAGGCCTTGTGTGGCTGGGGTCCCTGACTGGCTACGTGACTGCCTGCTCACTGTCTGCGACAGGTGGAATTCCACAGAAGGCTGCCCTCTATTCCTGTGTCTATTAGCAGGTGTGGCATTTCCACCCACAAAGGCTCCACTGTGCTGTCTCTGGAGATGTGTTTATCCTGTTGCCGCCTGTGGCCTTCCTTGGATACAGGGCCATCTGCCCTCCCACACACCCATTCCAAGCTTTCCCCGCAAAGCAGGGGAAGGAGAGAAGAGAGGTGCTCCAGCCCAGTGGATCAACTGCCTCATTCCATCCAGATCAGGGTCTCTAACAGTTGAAAGGATCTGTGTGAAGGAATCCACTAGAAAGGAGTCAGCCTTAGAAATTTTAGAAGCAGAGCTAGGCAGCCACAGGCAGGCTGGAGACAGCAGCAAGCAGTTCCCCTGGTCAGACCATCCTTCCTTTGGCAGCTCCCTAAGGTCTTCAGTTCCTCTAATGCAGCCAAGCTTTTCATTCCACATTTAGAGAAAAGGCCCCGGGGAGATGAAACTCTAGCCGGAAGTGTGTGTGTAGATATACATGAGAGGCCAGGCTCAGTGGCTCAGCCTATAATCCCAGACTTTGGAAGGCTGAGGCGAGTGCATAGCCTGAGCCCACTGGTTTGAGACGAGCCCAGACAACTTGGCAAGACCTCGTTCTCTACAATAAATCAAAAATTAGCCGGGCGTGGTAGCATGTGCCTGTAGTTCCAGTTACTTGAAAGGCTGAGGCGGAAGGATTGCCAGAGTCCAGCAGGTCAACGCTGGGATGGCCGTGAGTGTGCCACTGCACTCCAGCCTGGGCGATGGAGTGAGACTCAAACTCAAACTCAGAAAAAAAGATATACATGAGGGATATATAGATTCCTTCTCTGAAAGCAAACTTGGAGGGGGGGGGGTCAGAGACTCTGGATATTGGAAGGTGGGTAGCAGTTCTCTGTCTAACCTGTACCACTTTTTAAAACCTGCTTTCATACTAAGGTCAAGACCCCAGCAAACAAATACCTTTACATGGGCATCTACATGCCTTGAAAGAAAACTGTTCTTGTGTGAAAACCAAGCACAGACCTATCTCTTAAAAGTAAATTCAGAGTTTCTTGTACCAGGTTGCCCCAGGCACAGGCCTGCCATGAAGATAAGCAATGCTGCCTTGCAAAGCCTCATGCCAAGAGAAAACGGTACTCTCTCCTAAAACATAAGCAGCAATACTCAGGAGTTAATGGTAAGAAAAGCTCCCCAACCAGACACATTTCTCTGAAAAATGATGTGAATCTCAAGGTCCACCTTTTTTCTCCAGGAATGAAAGGGAAGGCAGGACTTTTTGGGGATTTCCAGAAAAATGTCTGGAAATCTTATTTATGTGTGTTCTAGTGAGGCCAAATAAATGTCCTTGATGTCACATGACCTCCAACCCCCTAATGGAGGCCGTGGAACGTGAGGAATTCGCTAATCTCCTGGCAGGGTGCAGGCTCTGGAAACAAAGACATTGCAGGGCAAATCAACCCAGAGTACCTGAGTGTCTGGGGAAACTAGAGGGGTCAGGGTCCTCAGGTACAAGGCGCTGGTGTGGGGCGTCCTCCCTCTGCCTCAGCCTCCCTGCCTCCTTCTGTCCATCAGCCTCCTCCTCCTTGCTTTTTCTGAGCTTTCTGTTTGTGGTAAAAGGTGAAGCTTCTGGTAAAAATGAAGGACTTGATTAACTGGAAGTCTGGTTGGCCAGATGCTTCTGTTTCTGTCCTGATTTTCAACATAAAGAGAGGTAGGTCCCTATTTTTTTTTTGAATTGGAGTCTCACTCTGTTGCCCAGACTGGAGGCTCCCAGCCACTGCAGCCTCAACCCACTGGGCTCCAGCGATCCTTCCACCTCAGCCTTCCAAGTAGCCGGAACTACAGGCACGTGTTACCACGCCCGGCTAATTTTTTTGTTTTATTGTAGAGATGAAGTCTCGCCTGCTCAGGCGGGTCTCGAACCCGCGGGCTCAGGCAGTCCACTCACCTCAGCCTCCCACAGGCGTGGGATTAGAGCCTGAGCCACTGAGCCCGGCTAGGTAGGTCCCTATTATCAGTCACCTGCATTCATGTGCCCCTTTGAGTATTGTTACCTGTTTCTAGGAATCCCTAATCAGAACCTGTACCTTTCCATCAGTTCTGGCCCCTCCCCTCAACCTTCAGTCCTGGGCTTAAGACGATATGGATTCCCAGGCATGACTACAAAGGGAGCGGGGTGGCCATTTGTTGATGGGAACAAACAAATGATCCCTGCAGACTGAGCTCTCTGGGCACGGAGGACTCACCTTTTCGGCTATCAGGAAGTTGTAGCGAAGGGCCTCTCGAGTGCAGATGGCGCCAAGCAGGAAGACGAAGACGACGTACAGAAACCACCTGCAAAACCCAAAACAGCAGAGCTGCCCCCTGACCTCGCGAAGCCCCTTCCTGACCCCGCCCTACTCAACATTTGGTCTCCTGTGGGAATCTGCTGCAGAATCAGAGAGCACTTTTTGTACTATTTCTCCTCTCACATATTTGTTGTTTTTTTTTTTAGTTGGAGTCTCACTCAGTCGCCCAGACTGGAGTACAGCGGCACACTCCTGGCCACCACAGGCGTGCGCTACCATGCCTGGCTAATATTTGATTTATTATAGAGATGAGGTCTCGCCAAGTTGCCCAGGCGGGTCTCGAACCCGCGGGCTCAGGCAATCCACTCACTTCAGCCTCCCAAGGCGCGGGATTACAGGCTGAACCACTGAGCCCGGCCGCATATTTCTTAAAAAATGAAAAAGTATCATCGTTTTGTCTCTTTCTCATATTAAAGGAGAAAAAACGCAAAGGGTGTGGGGTGTGGGGACGTTCAGGCCAGGATTTGCCCTGCAATGTCCATACCCCATCCTTCCCCGGCAAAAGAACCTGTTGATGATTCTTTCGGGCCTATAAGTCCGGCTGGTCTTTGGATCACAGATCATAGAGAAAGAAGACAAGGCCAAGAGACAGAGCAGTGGCCTGCCTCTGCCCTCAAGACGTCCTGTAACCATGAACTAGTCTCAGGATTCCCACATTCTCCTCATTCCCATCTGGGCAGTGAGAGGATGGGCCAAGAGTTCCTCCCAGGATCTCCCAGCAGGGACCAGAAACCAGACAGGATATGAGAACCCTCTTTTCTTTCTTTCCTTCCCAATACTCAACTCTGTCTCTGTTGTCTTCATTTTCTTCCCAATGCTATTGTCCTATATTGCACAAAACAGCCTGGTGTCCACTGCCTGGCTGGTAGCCACCATGCCCCTGCAATAAGCTAAAAGCTAATTCAGTGTTTGTGAAACACATCTATTAGTATTTGCAAAATATCATGGTTAGAATAATACCAGTCCTGGCCGGGATCAGTGGCTCAGCCTGTAATCCCAGCACTTTGGGATGCCGACGTGAGTGGACCGCCTGAACCTGCGGGTTCGAGACCAGCCTGGGGAACTTGGCGAGACCTCCTCTCTACAATAAAATAAAAATAGCCAGGCGTGGTAGCACGCATCTGTAGTTCTGGCTACTTGGAAGGCTGAGGCGGAAGAATTGCTGGAGCCCAGGTTAACACTGGGGTGACTGTGAGTGTGTGTGCCACTGCACCCCAGCCTGGGTGAAGGAGTGAGACTTCAACTCAAAAAAAAAAAAAAAAGAAAGAAAAGAAAAGGAATAATACCAGTCCTTTTAACCTCTCAAATAATTATCATGTCTCTGATTTCGTCAACTCTTCACACCTACCCAATGAAGGGCAGAGAAACGTCTTCCCACAGAACAGAGAAAAACACAAGATTCTAAAAGGGCAGAAACAGGCCGGGCTCGGTGGCTCAGCCTGTAATCCCAGTATCTTGGGAGGCCGAGGCGAGTGGATTACCTGAGCCCGCGGGTTCGAGACCTGCCTGGGCAACTTGGCGAAACCTCATCTCTACAATGAATCCAAAATTAGCCGGGCGTGGTAGCGCGCGCCTGTAGTTCCAGCTACTTGGAAGGCTGAGGCGGAAGGATCGCCAGAGCCCAGCAGGTCGAGGCTGCGGTGGCCGGGAGCGGCCACGGCCCTACAGTCTGGGCAACAGAGTGAGACTCCAACTCAAATAAATAAATAAATAAATAAAAGGGCAGAAACAGACCCAAGGCTGCTCAACTGCTAGTGTGGGTGGCACAGTGTGAGGCCTGACAGCCTAGGGAGGTAGTGGGGAGGCTGGAGGAAGAAGGAGAGCTGGACTCGGAGCCTCTACTCTGTGCCTTCTACTCTCTCCTCCACAGTCTGTGATGCACACATTATCCCCATTTTATTGAAAAGGAAATGGAGGCTCAGGGATTCACATACACTGCCCAACGTCACCAGTCAATCAGCAGCAGAGCTGGGATGCAAACCCTAATCTGTCTGATTGCAAAACGTCATCTTTATGCTCTCCCAAAGGACCCTGGAAACGTAATGGCTAAAAAAATTCCCGAGTTCAAAATGGGGGTGAGGGGAGAGAAAGGGGCGGGACGCTGAGGGAAAAAGGAAAGAAAGAATTTGATCTGCGACCCGTGTTCTGCGTTCATGACACTCGTCCTCGGCAGCATTCCCAGGCAGGGCACAGGAAAGGGCAATGTCTGAACCCACCAGACATGAATTTTCCAGCCCACTGAGTGTTAAAGGGAGGATCGGAATATGAAATAGGTTGGTCACAGTCGGGGCACTTTCAGAACAAAAGGGGCAATCCCCTCTCTGCCTGGGTTTTTTTCTACCATTCTCCAGCTTGTACCAATTGCCATAAGGGGAACTTACGAGATGCCAACAGCTGCTAGGGAGCCCAGGGGGATGCTGGCAGCAGGCTCCCTGAGGTCGCCCCCCATGTTGAAGCCGGCCATGACTCCTGAAAGACACCCGGACAGAGGTGGGGTGATGCAGCACACCTCACAAATCACCTTCCCCAGGGCTGCCCCTCTGCCTCCTCCAGACCCTCCCTTGGAAACTGTCCCACATCAAGTACTCTCATCGGTGGCTCTATACACAGGCTGCTTTGCAGTCTCCCCTGGCAACTGGGAGGCATCCCTGGGGCTGTGAAAGAGACCTTTGTGGGCTGGGTGATGCTCAGGAGGAAAGCCCTTCCAGCTCCAAAAGCGTCTTACTGCCTAGTGTGAAGTAACCAGGGCGAGGAAGGCGTCTTGCAAGCCACATAAAGGTCCTGATGCTGCCTGCTGAGCTCTGCCTTTCCAGCAGGGACAATGTCCTGCAGAGGCTCAGCACTAGCAAAGGCCTGGCAGCCTTCTGATTGGCAGATTTCCTTGCCTCTGCTGCCCACTGATTCCTCTGAGGTTTCAGGAGTTACCCTCAAAGCTCCTGAACCACTAAAGGGCTCTAAATAAAGTCCAAAAGACAATCCAGATGCTACCAGCATTGGGTCACCAGCACCTTTTCATCACCACCTCTACTGCTGAAGAACACCAGTGAAAATGGATCAATCCATGATGGTGAAGGGACCAACAGCACAGTGCTAGGAGATGAGCAGAGGAACGTTGCTTCTTCCCATACACACAGACATACAAAAAACAACAAGACAATGTGTTCTGAGTGTCGAAGGAGGGGTTCAGCCCACACGTGCTCTAACAACTCAGGATAGCCGGGTTCGGTGGCTTAGCCTGTAATCCCTTGCTTGGGGAGGCTGAGGTGAGTGGATTGCCTGAGCCCGTGGGTTCGAGACCCGCCTGGGCAACTTGGCGAGACCTCATCTCTACAATAATAAAAAATTAGCCAGGCGTGGTAGCACGCGCCTGTGGTTCCAGCTACTTGGAAGGCTGAGGCCGAGGGATCGCCTGAGCCCAGCAGGTCGCGGCTGCAGTGTCCGGGAGCGGCCATTGCACTCCAGTCTGGGCGAGGAAGTGAGACTCCAACTCAAAAAAAAAAAAAAAAAAATCAGGATGATGGGTTGCCCTGGCCAGGAGAGCTTCACAGCAGGGGTGCATCCCCATGTGACCTTGACTGAGGGATTTGCATAGGCTTATGGACAGGAATGGACAGGTATGGGTCTCACACCATGATTTAGGAACAGTTTCGACCTGACAGGGCCTGTGTTAAGTGCTTTACATGCATTTTTAATTTTAATTCTCATAACAACCACAGTAGAAAAGTAGAATTATTTCTCCATTTTTTAGAAAAGCATTCCAAGAGGTTAATTAAAACAGCTTAAGTTCACACACTTAATAAGTGGCAAAGCTCGAATTCAACCCTGGTCTGACTCCAAAAATGATGTTTTTAATGTCTCTGCTACAAAGCTTCAGGGACTCAAGTGAAGTGGAGCAAAGTGAAAGTTTGGGGCCAGAAAGTGAAAGCAGGACTACGTCAAGGAGAACCACAGATGTTGGCCCAAGAATGAGGTCACATATCCTTCACCCCCACAATGCCACTGCTAGGATTTCACACAAAGTAAATAGTCAAGGGTAGGAGTAAAGAATTAGGCTCAAATGTTTACAAAAGCTTGTTGATAGTAGTGAAAATGAGAAACAACCCAATGTCTAAAAGTAGCAGTTTGGTTAAATAAGAGCACATATATTTCTCAATAAATGCCAGATCTTGGAATATTGTTAGGAATATGCTGTGACATGAAGAGATATTTTAAAGTTATTGTTTAGTTTTAAGAGGCATATTAGAAAAGAGAACAAGCCGGGCTCGGTGGCTCAGCCTGTAATCCCGCGCCTTTGGGAGGCTGAGGTGAGTGGATTGCCTGAGCCCGTGGGTTTGAGACCCGCCTGGGCAACTTGGCGAGACCTCATCTCTACAATAAATCAAAAAAACTAGCCGGGCGTGGTAGTGCATGCCTGTAATTCCGGCTACTTGGAAGGTTGAGGAGGAAGGATCACCGGAGCCCAGCAGGGCGAGGCTGCGGTGGCCGGGAGCGGCCACTGCACTCCAGGCTGGGCGACAGAGTGAGACTACAACTCAAAAAAAAAAAGAAAGCAGAACATATGGTATCCCATTGTTGTAAAAAAAGAGCTAGATAGATGCATAGGAAAAGGAACTAGAGTATGCTTTAAAGCATTATCAATGTTATTTCTGGGTGATGGAAGAACAGATCATATATTTTATTTGATTGTTTATATTTTATCAGTTTTCTACAGTGTTCATTTTGAAATGTGGAAAACTAATTTTTTTTTTTGAGTTGGAGTCTCACTCTGTCACCCAGACTGGAGTGCAATGGCCGCTCAAGGCCACCGCAGCCTCCACCTACTGGGCTCCGGCGATCCTTTCGCCTCAGCCTTCCAAGTAGCTGAAACTACAGTCGCGTGCTACCACGCCCGGCTAATTTTTATTTTATTTTGTTGTAGAGATGAGGTCTCACCAAGTAGCCCAGGCAGGTCTTGAACCCGTGGGCTCAGGCAATCCACTCACTTCAGCCTCCCAAAGTGCTGGGATTACAGGCTGAGCCACTGAGCCCAGCTGGAAAACTAATTTTTAAAGGATTATTTGTTTAAGATGGCATGTTAGGCACATTTAATTCTTGTTCCCTTCCTCCCCAAGATCCTATTCAAGGGATAGTATAGGGGAAAAGTGAATAAATATCTACAAGCAAAGAAAATTTTGAAGGAAGACCCTAAGAAGATGAAAGGTTTCCACAAATGCCTGGAAAGTAGAAAATGGAGAAAATGATACAGAGTGAAAGAGAAGAAAATAAAGCATTGAAATGCTTCTCTTTGACATGCTGAATGCACTGCCTGAGAAAGATGAGGGTGGCTAGTGTGGATGTTTGCACCCCAAATGAAGTCCTGCTCACAAATTGGCTGTACTCACAAACTCTTTTCATCAAGGAGGGGCCCCAGCAGAGAGACAGGCCTAAACACTACAGCAGGGGAAATCAATGCCATCAACCAGGGGTCACCAGATGTGCGTGAAAACCAGCAACAAATAAACAAATACATACATAAGTAGAAATGAAACAACCCAGGCTGGGCTCAGTGGCTCAGCCTGTAATCCTGCGCCTTAGGAGGCTGAGGTGAGTGGACTGCCTGAGCCCGCGGGTTCGAGACCTGCCTGGGCAACTTGGCGAGACCTCATTTCTACAATAATTCAAAAAATTAGCCAGGCATGGTAGCGCGCGCCTGTAGTTCCAACTACTTGGAAGGCTGAAGCGGAAGGATCACCGGAGCCCAGTAGGTCGAGGTTGCGGTGGCTGGGAGCATGCCACTGCACTTGAGTCTGGGTGACAGAGTGAGACTCCAACTCAAAAAAAAAAAAAAAAAAAAAGAATCACAGTGAAGGAAATTAAATTCTGGTCCACTGCTTTGCTCTTCAGTGAGTCAACAGCTGCACAGTCATAATAGTATACATACTTTTCAAAAAAACTTCTAATATTGACCTACAGGCAAAGCACAGAGGAAGACACTAAAATCAGTGATGACAACTCAGGAATGGAGTGAAGTCCCAGAGTAACAGCTGTAAAGCAGAGAAATCACAAGGAATTAAAGCAGAAAAATGAAAGTTATTATAATTATAGTTACAAAACAGAACACAAAATAATCTATTTTGACAATGCAAATGCAAGGCTATAGCTAACTGATCTTAGGAAGTGAAAACAGGAAAGAGAAGGAATAGAAGAGAAAAAGTACTAATATTTTCATCATAGTAATGTGGAAAAGAAAAATATAAGTCTCATGATCTTTGGTCTTGAATGTTACAAGCTTCAATTTGTAAATTGTTAAAAAAAAATTGCAATGTGATTCAAGCCTTGCCTTCTGAACTACCCATTAAGTTTGTTAGGTAGATAAGGAGAAGACTAACAACTATTTACATACCAGCTGCAATAATTTTTTTTTTTTTTTTTTTTTTTTGAG
>NW_007259573.1:580039-580866 GCF_000164805.1 Carlito syrichta | reverse complement strand
AGCCTTCCAAGTAGCTGGAACTACAGGCGCGCGCTACCACGCCCAGCTAATTTTTGGTTTATTGTAGAGATGAGGTCTCGCCAAGTTTCTCAGGTGGGTCTCGAACCTGTGGGCTCAGGCAATACTCTCGCCTCAGTCTCCCAGAGTGCTGGGATTACAGGCTGAGCCTGCAATAAATTTTAAGTTAGCTCCATATTTATTCTGTATGTTGCCACCATAAAATTGAGTTTCTAAGTGTTTGTCAAGAAGAGCAAAGAAATTTCAAATAACATGAAGCCGTTTGTCTTTCTAATTTCAAAGACTATTGTAAAATCTTTTTTTTTTCTTTTTTTGAAAGCAGGATTTAGCCAGGCAAGGTGGCTCACGCCTGTAATACCAACACTTTGGGAGGCAGAGGTGAGAGGATTACCTGAGCCACGGGTTCAAGACCAGCCTGGGCAACATGGCAAGACCTCATCTCTACAATAAATCAAAAGAAAAGAAAGCAGGATATATTGAGAGGCCAGAAAAGTTCCCACAGTGGGAGGGGACCTGAAGGGGTTGCCTGACTTAAAAAATCTTAAGACAAAAACAAAATTTTTTTTTTTTTAATTTTAAAGTTGTGGGACACATGTGAGGATTTGCTACATAAGTAAATTGCGTGCAGGTGAGGTTTGGGCTTCTAGCAAGTCCTCCCTCCACCTGGTAGTGGACATGGTACCCAGTGGTAGTTATATGCCCCTTGTGCCTGTTAGCAGTGCCCAGCATCAGCTATTTCCATCCCCCCCCAATTTTTTTTTTTTTTTGAGTTGGAGTCTCACTCTGTCATCCAGACTGGAGTGCAGTGG
>NW_007259573.1:567083-579753 GCF_000164805.1 Carlito syrichta | reverse complement strand
CAATCCACTCACCTCAGCCTCCCAAGGCGCGGGATTACAGGCTGAGCCACCAAGCCGGGCCCAAAAATGTTTTTAATAGGTGTGTGTGTGTGACAGAGTAATTGCATTTTTTCATTTAAGGTTGTAAGCTGCATGGGATTTCCATGGGATTTTGCCTACTCACCTGCTAATAATCAACCTGCTATATATAGCTTTCCTGATAATGCTCTAAAAACTCAGATATAAAAGGATCATGCAGATTCTCTTAAAATTAGAACAATAACTAAACCATTCCTCGTAAAAATAGACAACTATAAAATAAATATGACTTTAAAATGTTAATCTTCAAATACAACACAGAATCTTAATTTCCCAAGCTGACATTAAGGACTGAGGGATATAGCCTAGACTTGATAAAATAACAGACATCTAAGCATATTCTTTAACGTTATCAAGGCAATCATCAAAATGACTAAAAATAAACATGTAACTATAAAAAATTGGGAAGTATGCCGGGCTCGGTGGCTCAGCCTGTAATCCCGCGCCTTTGGGAGGCTGAAGTGAGTGGATTGCCTGATCCTGTGGGTTCGAGACCCGCCTGGGCAACTTGGCAAGACCGCATCTCTACAATAAATCAAAAATTAGCTGGGCGTGGTAGTGCGCGCCTGTAGTTCCAGCTACTTGGAAGGTTGAGGTGGAAGGATCGCCGGAGCCCAGCAGGTCAAGGCTGCAGTGGCTGGGAGCGGCCACTGCACTCCAGTCTGGGTGACAGAGTTAGACTCCAACTCAAAAAAAAAAAAAATTGGGAAGTCTGCTGGGCATGGTGGTTCATGCCTGTAATCCTAGCACTTTGGGAGGACAAGGCAAGAGGATTGCTTGAGCCCAGCAGTTCAAGACCAGCCTAGGCAACATAGTGAGATCTCAGCTCTATAAAAAAGTCAAAAAATTAGCTGGGTGTGGTGGCATGTGCCTGTAGTTCTAGCTACTAGGGAGGCTGGGGTGGAAGGATTGCCTGAGCCTGGGAGGTCAAGGCTGTGGTGAGCTGTGATTGTGCCGATGCGCTCCAGGCAGAGTGAGACCCTGACTCAAGAAAAGGGGGGGAAAGTGGATGGGGGAACATGTAAATAACCTAACCTCTCATATTTTCTACCATGGAGCTATTGGATAGTGTTTAGTTCATCAAATAATAGACATAAAAGACTGGGCGCTGTGGCTCAAGCCTGTAATTCCAGCACTTTGGGAGTTTAAGGCAAGAGGATTGCCTGAGCCCAGGGGTTTAAGACCAGCCTGGGCAACTTGGTGAGATCTCATCTCTACAACAAGTCAAAAAATTAGCTGGGCAGAGTGGCACGCACCTATAATTCTAGCTACTTGGAAGGTTGAGGTGGAAGAATCACCTGAGTTCAGCCAGCAGGTCGAGGCTGCGGTGGCCGGGAGCGGCCACTGCACTCCAGCCTGGGTGACAGAGTGAGACTCCAACTAAAAAAAAACAAAAGGCATAAACACATTGCTTGGTGATACACAGTTAGCTCCGAAAGTACTGAAAGTGAAATGTTCCCCCTGTGAAGGGACATTTGGGACAGCAAAGGGTAGGGCAGGAGACTTGCTTTGTATTTCAAGCTCGGCTGTACTGCGTGGGTTGTTTTTTGCCTTTTTTGTTTTGTTTTTGTTTGTTTTATCATGTGCAAGTCTTATGTGGATCAAAAAAAAGGAATACCCAGGACCTGCCTTATTCTTCCAACAGTGTTCCTAGGACCAGGTCCTGTCGCTGAGGCTCTACCCATGGGCTAGGACACCACTACTTGCTTCCAATCTGAAGCCACAGGCATCCCTGGCTCCATGTTTACCAGACTCCCAGATGCCAGCTCTCTCCACTAATGCCACCTTTTCTGGATCTCCCAAATTCTGACCCTCTGCTAGGGTTTACACCTGTCACCAGGTTTACCGGGTGCTACCTGCCGGACCACATCGCCTCCCAGCCTCTGCAAAGACCTCATTCTGCCCCCAAACCCCTGGCGATTATACGCCCATTCATGCAGCTTTGTGAGATCACATACCGCTCTGTATTCCTCGCCGTTTTAGTACCTCCTACAGTTCACCATGTCACATTGTACACCTTCCTTCAGATCATTTACAAAGGTTAGCACAAGAAGACCCACAAGAATCCCCCCGCCACACACAAACAACATATGCTTCTAATGGAGGAAAGGGACCAATTTATTCTAATTGCTTCCTGCTTCCAAACAAATTTTGCATCCATAACAAATGCCCTTTTTCCTCCCCCACGTCCTTTACACGGTCCTGCGTGCTCTGGGCTAGTAGTGTACATGGGGGTCCTAGTCAGTGGGAGAAGAAAGGACTGACCCTGACAAGGACCACATGCAAGAATGAGCCAGACCCCTAGCCGGGCATGGTAACACACACCTGTAGCTCCGGGCTACTTGGAAGGTTGAGGCGGAAGGATCGCCAGAGCCCAGCAGGTCGAGGCTGCGGTGGCCAGGAGCGTGCGTGCCATTGCACTCCAGTCTGGGCGACAGAGTGAGACTCCAACTCAAAAAAAAGAATAAGCCAGCCGGGCTCGGTGGCTCAGCCTGTAATCCCGCGCCTTTGGGAGGCTGAGGTGAGTGGATTGCCTGAGCCCGCGGGTTCGAGACCCGCCTGGGCAGCGAGACCTTATCTCTACAATAAATTTAAAAAATCAGCCGGGCGTGGTAGCGCATGCCTGTAATTCCGGCTACTTGGAAGGCTGAGGCGGAAGGATCGCCGGAGCCCAGCAGTTCGAGGCTGCGGTGGCCAGGAGTGGCCACTGCACTCCAGTCTGGGCGACAGAGTGAGACTCCAACTCAAAAAAAAAAAAAATAAGCCAGGCCCAGATACGGCCAGGAAGCTGGTGTTTGAAACGAAGCAGAGAAGCCAGAAAGTAGACCATATCACAGACACAAAGGACCAGAGACAAGGAGACAGACGCAACTCCAGACAGGAAGCCTCATGGGTGATTCCTGGAGGGACGACGTGGGTGACTGATTCTGATGGCAAAGTGCACACTTGTTACACAGGTTTGCGCATGGTGGCTGTCACTTCCAGGATTCTACTCTGTGTTACCACACAATTCTTGGGTAGATGTTCCAGTGAGAGCTAGAAAAATTATTTTGATTTTGTACTTTTTTGCCCATCCTTGTCAAGTGTTAGAGAGATTTTCTAGTTTGCTTTCTTTCTGTTTCCAGTGCAATTTAAAAATATTATCATTAATGTTAGAGTAAGATTTAGGGTGGGTGTAGTAGAACAGATACTATTTCCCAGAGCATTGGTGTCCAAGTATTTTATAAATATTTTGTTTTTAAAAAGTTCCACAATTTAGCTGGGTGCAGTGGCTCCTGCCTATAATTCTAGCACTTTGGGAGGCCAAGGTGAGAGGATTGCCTGAGCCTATGGATTCGAGACCAACCTGGGCAACATGGCGAGACCTCCTCATCTCTACAATAAATCAAAAAATTAGCCGGGCATGGTGGCATACACCTGTAGTCCCAGCTACTTGGAAAGCTGAGGTGGAAGCATCGCCTGAATCCAACAAGTTAAGGCTGCAGTGGCTGTGAGCATGCCACTGCACTCCAGCCTGGATGACAGAGTGAGATTCCAACTCAAAAAAAAAAAAAGTTCCACAATTAGAAAACCTAAATTAAAGAGGTTTTTACTGCTGGATTCATCAATGCCTGTAATATGCTAATATTCATTGCCCATATCTAAGAAGAGAAATACAGCACACAGTTTTTCCCAAAACTTATTTGACATGAATACCTCTTTAAAAATTAAAAACTCTGGGCCAGGCACGGTGGCTCAGCCTGTAATTCTAGCACTTTGGGAGGCCGAGGCGAGTGGATTGCCTGAGCCCACAGGTTCGATACCAGCTCAGGCAAGTTGGTGAGACCTCGTCTCTACAAAAAAAAAAAAAAAAAAAACATTTAAACACTCTGTTCATCATTAGAGCTCCACAGAGCACAGTTTGGGAAACACTAAGCACCCATTTTATAATTACCATTCAGTCTTTCCACTTTTCTTGGCATGCTTCCTAGTTTAAAATGGCTATTTAGAATAAACAATTACCGGCCAGGCTCGGTGGCTCAGCCTGTAATCCCGGCACTTTGGGAAGCTGAGGTGAGAGGATTGCCTGAGCCTGCGGATTCGAGACCTCGTCTCTACAATAAATAAATAAATAAAAAACTAGCCGGGCGTGTAGCACGCGCCTGTAGTTCCAGCTACGTGGAAGGCTGAGGCGGAAGGATCGCCGGAGCCCAGCAGGTGAGGCTGCGGTGGCCGGGAGCGGCCACTGCACTCCAGTCTGGGCGACCGAGTGAGACCTCAACGCAAAAAAAAGAATAAACAATTACTATAGCTGGAAGGAGTCCTAGAGGCCAACTACTCCACCCTTTTATTTTGCAGATGAGGAAACACAGGGGCAGCAATTTTGTTCAAGTTTTCGAGCTAATTGCTAACAGAATAAGCACTGATCCTCAAGTTTCCTGATTTCAAGTCAGCGTTCTTTCCACCGCATCCTACAGCCTCACCATTTTTTTCTAACGCCCACGCTTTTCTTAGACTTTCCTTTCTAAAACAGAGTCATTGCATGATTCATTTGGGGTTACATCCCCCGCAAGAAGGCTGAGCTTATCAGTTCTAAACGGCACTACCACACACTGGGTTACCCACAGGTACGTGCATCACCAGTTCCGAATCACTAGCCTGTGCCTGGTTAATGGTATTTCCTCTCCTTGTGGGTTTTCAACTGCCAGTTCCAGGAGGCAGTTAATCACTTTACCCAAAAACACATTTTCTCCCTGTATCAGGATGATGATCTGGTCTGCACATTGTTACCGTGTGACTTAGGTAAACAGCTTCCTTAGTATGGGAAAAGCTTTCTGGCTGGGTCTTCCACCCCAGTCCTTTCGGCATATCTTTCAGGCATATCTTTATTGTCTCGGCTTTAACATGTAAGTAGGATGGGGAGGGCCATCACTTGGCCAACTTATTTAATGAGGCCATACCCTCCAGTGCCATCCAAAGCCTCCTAGGCATTGGGCGATAGCACCAGGTGGACAGGGGTCTTGGGGCTAGTGCCTGATTCCACTGTCTGGTCTGACAACAGACATGGATGGCCCAGAGAGGAATCCATCCCTTGCAGGTCTTGAAAATAAGTCCTTGGATAAAATAACCAGTACAAATGTCAAGTGACCCCTGACTGTCATGTCCAAGATGGCGGGTCATCTCCTTTCTCTCCCTGCCCACAACTCAGCCATGGCACACACAGACATATCAAAGTCCTTAATTATCACCAGTGACCACAAACCTACTTCCCACTGCAGGTTTCTTTTGCGTTTCTGAAAATGAGGATTAGTAAGAAAAGAATAGTCAGACGGTTTTTCTAGGCTTTTCTGGTTCTTGTTAGTTCATTAAAGGACTACTTACTTTTTCTTAAGGAACTTCCAAGCTTCCTCCTGGGGCTATTTCAATCCAAACCTGTGTCCTTAGAATCTCTTCAATTTTTTCTTTCCATTTTCTCTACTGCCTATTTTCTCTGCTGCCTTTATGTTTATAAATTTACTATTTTTCTTTTTATTCAGGTAGAATATACATGCAT
Organism: Carlito syrichta; assembly: GCF_000164805.1. Taxonomy (NCBI): domain Eukaryota; kingdom Metazoa; phylum Chordata; class Mammalia; order Primates; family Tarsiidae; genus Carlito; species Carlito syrichta. The sequence goes on along the minus strand of NW_007259573.1, from coordinate 574,142 downwards.
TAAAGTGCTCAAGTCTTATCCACTGTCTTTTTTGATGAAGGCACTATTTGAAGGCAGTGTAGCTCAGAGCCTTGGTTTCCTCAATTGCAAATGGGGATAATGCTATTAACTGTTTACTTTCCAGGGCTGTGACGAAGTTAGAACAAACATTTATAGGTACCTAGCACAGTGCCTGGCACTTAGTAGGTGCTAAATAAATGTCTACCTGGGAAAGATGGGCTCTACTCCTTACTCAGAAATCCCTGGGCTTCCTAAAGTCTGGTCTGTTTCCCCTTATCTTCCTCCTGATTTCCAAACCCGTCACCTTCCCCACACTTGTCTTATCAGTTTGTTTAGCTGTTCCTGCAGGAACCATATATCCACTCTTGCTCTGTTCTTGGAGGCAGAACTCGTGAGTCCCTCACCCTCCCAATGTTTTAGAGATTCTGCTGGAACAGTGTCAAATCATGAGACTTTCAAACACCAGGACTCAAGCAAGATTTAGTATATAGCTGCTGGGTGGGGGGCAGCTCCCAGCACTGGGTGCCTTCTCTTCTGGCACCCTCTCTAGGTACATGGGGAACAGTGGGGCTCATCACAGGGAAATAACCTGTGTCTTTATTTCCTCCTCTGTAAAATGGGCAAATAATAGAACCTATGGAAGCATCCAGGTTCCATGGGGTCTGAAATTTTTTTAAAGTACAGAATTACAAATATGAAATTAGAAACAGGGCTTTGGAAGGAGCTCACGCAAATAAGGGACCTTGAAGCCTAGGTGCCATTAGCTTCATGGCAGGTCTGTGTCTGAAGGAACCAGTGAGGTTGTGGAGAAGTTTAAACGAAAGACTACATGCAAAGTGCTCAGCACAGTATCTGACGTAATAGGCTACTGGAATGATAAGAATTACTATGGATATTTATACTAATGTCGATTAAGTTATAAATTAAGCCTATAAATAAAATTACAAGAATAACCATAGCCGGGCTCAGTGGCTCAGCCTATAATCCCGCACCTTTGGCAGGCTGAGGTGAGTGAATTGTCTGAGCCCGCGGGTTTGAGACCCGCCTGGGCAACTTGGTGAGACCTCATCTCTACAGTAAATAAAAAATGAGCCAGGCGTGGTAGCGCGCGCCTGTAGTTCCAGCTACTTGGAAGGCGGAGGTGGAAGGATCGCCGGAGCCCAGCAGGTCAAGGCTGCGGTGGCTGGGAGCAGCCACTGCACTTCAGTCTGGGCGACAGAGTGAGACTCCAACTCAAAAAAACCCCAAAAAACAAGAATAACCATGTATCATAATTATAAAACTTCCTTCTTTCCTCCTGTTCCTGCTCACAAGTCCATCAGGATGAAGTGGCGTGAGCCCCATCTTCAGGCTGTGTCTACTTGGGGCTCTCTAGTTCTTAAACCTGGGGACCCCATTCTGGTCTAGCAGGTCCTTGTCCTCTCACTCGCAAGACACATATCTTGTGAGGACACAGTGAATGGCTTAGGAGGGGAGACATGGGAAGGTAGGTTGGAAGAAGAGTCAGCACTAACGGCCTGGGTAGGGAAGGAAGTAGTAACCTCAGGGCATCTCAATCCAGGCAATGAGGGCTGAGGGGCCTAGAGACAGCCAGCCAGTCCCAGGGGCCCAACAGCCTCCCAGAGATTCACAGGGTGTGTGTGTGAGTGGGGAGAAGGAGTCAGACCCAGGGAGATCAAAGGGCATCACAGAAATAGCAGGGCTCCTGACAAGGAAGGTGGCTACGGACATTCTGGTAAGGGCTGTTGATTTCCCATCACATTTTTTATGCTGGGTGTGGTCAACCACAGGCCCGTGTGTTGTTTGTGGCCAAAGACGCCTTTATCCCTTCCAGTAAGAGTTTGGAATTTGGGGACAAGGGTTATATGACTTCACATGACTGATATTCTTCTCAGTGAATTTCCATTTTTCTAGTCCCTCCATGAATTGTGCTCCTGGGTCCCAGGAATGGCTGCATTTGTGTGTGTGTATGTAAGTATGTATCTGTGAAAACCTCATAGGAAAAGATATTTGTTTTTTGGGAAAGTTTGGTGGTGTAGCTGGAAGAAGGAAAGTACTTTAAGAAACAAAGTGAAGCCAGGCTCGGTGGCTCAGCCTGTAATCTCGCGCCTTTGGGAGGCTGAGGTGAATGGATTGCCTGAGCCTGCAGAATCGAGACCCTCCTGGACAGGCAAGCCCTCATCTCTACAATAAATCAAAAAATTAGCCGGGCGTGGTAGCGCACACCTGTAGTTCCAGCTACTCGAAAGGCTGAGGCAGAAGGATCGCCGGAGCCCAGCAGGTCGAGGCTGCGGTGGCCGAGAGCATGCCACCGCACTCCAGTCTGGGCGACTGAGTGAGACTCCAACTCCAAAAAAAAAAAGAAAAGAAACAAAGCAAATGCAGAGTCTACTTCAAATCCCTCACCCCACCCCTGCAGCGACCACCACAGGACGTGGTAGAGGGGAGTACAATGAGGGGGCCAGGAAGATGGCTTCATCAACCCAGAGGAGCCCTTGAGACCAAATCTCCAGCTGCTGTTCCCAGGAAGCTGCCTGCCCTTGGGATAAAATATCTGAAGTAACTTAAATAACATATTTCTGATGGGAGGCTGGGGATCTAGGGGACAGAAGTGATTGTTCTTCAAAACTCTCCCCTTGCCACAGCCTGGAGGTTCTCTTGTTCCAGAAGAGGATGGCGTTGGAGGGAGCCCCAGCCATGACTCACTCAGAGCTAATCCTTGGCAAATCTATCACCATGGAAACTGCCAATCATCCATGCTTTTCATAGCTTAACCGAACATCTGCCAGGAGAAAACAAGTAATACAAATCATTCATCCTGTCTACCGTGTTTACATTGGGCCCCTGATAAACAGAGAGAGAACATGGAGGCCAGTCCTTCACAGCAGGGTGATGGCCCAACTCAGGCCACTAATTAGCTATGTGACCTTTGTCAAGTCCTGCATAAGCTCCTCTGTGCCCCTCCTTCCCCAGTTGGTAAAATAAAGGATCAGATCAGTGATTCGTATTCTTAGTTGGGCCAAGGGGGAGTGGGAGGGATAGGAAAACATGTCCCCTTAGAGGGGTGGAGTATAGAAACCCTGTAGTCACAGGCTATGCAATATTATCATTTTATATTTGGAATATTACAAAATAATATTTTTGTAATTTAAACCACAGAAAATAAATCTTGACTAATAGTCTTAGTTAGCTATCTTTCTCAGAGAAAGGGCATAGACACCCTTCCCTGATCCAGAATTTCCAGTGTCTGTGAGGTTTTTAGGATGATTATCAAAAAGGAATAAGGAGGGTGCAGTGGTAATCCCAGTACTTTGGGAGGCTGAAGCGAGAGGATTGTTTAAGCCCAGGAGTTTGAGACCAGCCTGGGCAACAAAGAGAGACCTCATCTCTAAAAAACAAAAAAAGAAAAGAAAAGAAAGAAAAATAATAAGGATTAAAAAGACAAAATGTTGAGAGTCACTGGACTAGCTAATCTCAAATGTTAATCCAGCTCAAACACTGGGCTTCTGGGCATCACCTTCAAGCCTCACTAATTACCGTCTGAAGGGCAAAGTACTAGAAGGGAGCTTCACAACCCCTGCCCCCAACTCAGACCAGGCATCCCATCTCTTAGGGCCTGGAGCAGCCAGGGAGGAAAGCCCTGTGGAGCCCTGTGGACGGGATACAACAGGGCCACATTGCTGAGGACACCTGGGACATTGTCTGTGGAGTGCAACCCACCAGGGAGGCCCACAGTCCCTGCCTCAGGGGTACCTGCAACCCTGGCATCTCAGTCTAGGTTTCTTCACTTGATGGGGACTCACGGCCAACCCCAGAGAATGCTCAGATGAGAAGCCCCTTGAACATGTGTTCAATTTCTATGTGTGAGGGGAATGGGAGAGGGGCTGGGAAACATTTTCAGATGTTAACCTTTTTTTTATTCCCTCTATTTTTTCCCTTTCCCTTTCTGCCCATTCAAGAGGAAGCTGACCTATATTGTATTGCCTTGCGGAGACATGCGGCAGAGAAGAAGCAGAATTTGCCTGCATGCTATTCTGGCTTCTGTTTCTCAAAAGCCTAGGTCCACAGGAGGCTTTGGAGGATGGGGAAGTAGGAAAGAGGCAGAATAGCTGGGGAAAGCATGAAGGAACAAGAACAGAAACTACCACACAGTTTGCGGGTCAACATGCAAATAAAAGTGCAGGACCTCTCGTTCAAAAATTAAGAGTTTTAGCAATGATGAAGCATTAAAAGGAATATGAGGCCCTTCTTTGCAAGGAGCCCAGTGTGAATGCATGGTCACATACCCTGGAAGCAGGCCTGGACGGGAGTGTTCCCCATATTTGAACAGAAGACTGGCCCTGGCGTTAGGGGCAGGGAAAGAAAGGCTGCCCATAGGTTCTGGAGAAATGAGGACCTGGGAGCCACTCCCTGGCACTAGTGGTGAGGAACCAGTAAGATCCCAGAAGTGAAGGTGTGGGAGGTGCCCAGACCAGACCCTAAGCATAAGGTTCAGAGCCTCAGCAGATTGCTGGTCCCCAAAAGTGGCTCAGAGGTAGCACATAACCAAAGGGCTCTGCCAACACGACAGCGGGAGGGCCTAGCTGTATACACAGATGAGGAGTTGCCAAAGCCCCCAAACAGGCCTTTGCATCTCGTGAGACCCTAAGACCCTGGAATTGGAACAACATGCAGGACCACGTGTGGCTTCCTGAATGATGGGTATTAGCTTCAAGTCATCCTTGCAGAATGAGGGTAAAGAAACTGACTCTCTTTACCTGCCACTACTGAGCCCTAGCTCCAGGCTCAGACTCAAGAAAGGTCAGGTAGAAGGCTGGTGCAGGGATCCAAGTGAGACGGAAGGCTTGGACCAGAGTGGTCAAGTGGGAGAGATGAAGAGACGTAGAGAGTTCAGTGATATTTAGGAGGCAAAAGCGATGGAACTTGGAGTTACAGGGAAGAGAGAGGTATCACGAAGAACTCCCCATCACTGGCATAAGCAGCCGGCCGGGTGGAGATGCCGTATCTGGAGGTCAGGAGGTCAAGAGATCAGGAGAACTTGTAGGGGCACAAGTGAGATGAGATTGGTTCTGAGCTTGTTGGGTCTGAGACACCCAAGAGAAGATGTCATGTAGGCACTGGATATAAGATGTGAAACTTGGAGGAGACATCTGGGCTGGAGGTATAAATTGAGGAGTCATCAGCTTTGTGGGTGGCTTTTCAATAGTGGGTATGGATGAGCTTCCAAAGAAAACAAGGGAGAAAGAAGAGACCAGGGTCTGGGAAGAGTCTGAAGAACCCAACACTGAACGAGCTGGCTGGAGAGGAGGCCTCTGACTTGCTACAAAGGCAAGTCAGAGAGTAGGAAGAGACGAGGAGGCTGCTGCCTCGTGGAAGGCAAGAGAAGAGGAAGAGGAAGTGGGTTGCTGCTGAAAGGTCAAATAAAGTGAGAAGCTAAAAATGCCCACTGAACTTAGTAACAAGGAAGTCACTGATGACCTTGGAAAGACGTGTCATTGGAGAGACAGGCTTGGAATTCCCAAAGGAGAGCGTGGGGGAGTGGAGCAGGAGGTAGGAAGCGAAACAGGAAGCCACCTGACGTTTGGCTGTGAAGAAGAGAAAGGCCATCGCGATAGGAAGGAGTGGGATTGAGGAAAATCTATTAAAGATGACTAAAGTTATTAAGTTTTCCATCTTACCAGCTCTACTGAGGTATAACTAACACATAATAAGCTGCACGTGTATAAAGTGTAACAACTTAAAAAGCTCTGACATAGCCTGAGCCCGCGGGTTCGAGACCTGCCTGGGCAACTTGGCAAGACCTCATCTCTACAATAAATAAAAAATTAGCCAGGTGTGGTAGCGCACGCCTGTAGTTCCAGCTACTTGGAAGGTTGAGGCGGAAGGATCTCTGGAGCCCAGCAGGTCGAGGCTGCGGTGGCCGGGAGTGGCCACTGCACTCCAGTCTGGGTGACAGAGTGAGACTCCAACTCAAAAAAAAAAAAGAGTTCAGATCTCCATATTCTTGCCAACACTTGTATGGACAACCTTTCTAACCTTAGACATTCCAGCAGTTTCTTCTTTTTCTACCTCTATTCTATTTGGGGAGAGGATAATGAGTAAGGAAATGCCCACATGTAGGAAGGCAGAGAGAAAAGAAAAGAGAGACAAGAAAGACAATGGCAGACTCACTCCAGGTTATCAACACTCTCCTGATCAAGAATGAAATGATTTCCAGAGTTTGTGCCCTGGGAACAAGTACAGACTCCAGCAAATGTGGGATCCAAGCATGAGGCAAGACTTCTATAGGACCCAACTTTGTTTTTTTGTTTTGAGCCAGAGTCTCACTCTGTTGCCCAGGCTGGAATGCAGTGGCATGATCATGACAATCATGGCTCACTGCAGCCTTGAACTCCTGGCCTGAGGGGATCCTTCTACCTCGGCATCCCAAGTAGCTGGGACTATAGGTGTGCACCACCATGCCCGGCTAATTTTTTTTATTTTTTGTAGAGGCGGGGTTTCATTATGTTGCCCAGGCTGGTTTCGAACTCCTGGACTCAAGCAACCCATCCACCTCGGCCTCCCAAAGTGCTGGGATTACAGGTGTGAGCCACTGCGCCCAGCCAGGACCTTGACTTTGGAAGGCTCTTCTATGGCCACTGTAGAGCCGGAACAGAGGGAAGGGAAGGGTAAGGTGATTCATTCCTTGCCCATGGGATCCTGGTTTGGCTCACACACAGTACAGCAAGAAAAGACAATAGCATATCTCTGCCCCATGAGAGAAGACACATTGGTGGGAGCAGGGAGAAGGGGAAGTTTCTAGACCAAGTATTCACTCATTCCAGGTGTGAAAGAGCAGCTTGTCCTGCTGGAGAAACCATCTCGTTCAACCCTAAGAGATATATGGCCCTGCTATTAACTTGGCCTAGAGGTGTCAACATATATATATAAGTGGTAAGAAGGATTAACTAACATAGGGGGCCTTCAGGAACTATGAACACATAAACTCTCTGTTAAAATAATGGTCTTAGCCGGGCTCGGTGGCTCAGCCTGTAATCCCGCGCCTTTGGGAGGCTGAGG
>NW_007259573.1:563256-566901 GCF_000164805.1 Carlito syrichta | reverse complement strand
ACTCCAGTCTGGGCGACAGAGTGAGACTCCAACTCAAAAATAATAATAATAATAATAATGGTCTTGCCAGGCGTGGTGACTCATGCCTATAATTCCACTACTTTGGGAGGCCGAGGTGAGAGGATTGCCTGAGCCCACGGGCTCAAACCAGCCTGGGCAACTTGGCAAGATCTCATCTCTACAACAAAACAAAAAATTAGCCAGGTGTGGTGGCGAATGCCTGTAGTTTCAGCTACTTGGAAGTCTGAGGCAGCAGGATCACCTGAGCCCAGCAGGTCGAAGGCTGTGGTGGCCATGAGCATGCCATTGCATTCCAGCCTGGGCGATGGAGTGTGACTCCAACTCAAAAAAAATAAATAATAAAATAATAATAGTCTTAGCCAAAGTTTAGCCCATCTCTAGAGTCGGGTATACATACTAAGGGCATGTGTAAGTCAATTATGACACTAAACTTAGGAAACGAAGCATTTATACCTCCAATATGGGAGTGAAAAAAGTACCTAATTACAATACCTGTAGCCGCTGGGAAGAAAACTCCAAAGACAGTGAAAAAGGACTCGCCGGGGCTATAATCTGGCAGAGTGTTGTTCTGTAGCAGTTCTGGTGAGTATCCAATAAAACCGTGTTCTGAAATAATACAGAGGGGAGTACAGTGAGTCAAATGATAAGATACTACATAGACTTCCATAGTTATAGTATTATTTTATATAATTTTTTTTGAGCTGGAGTCTCACTCTGTTGCCCAGACTGTAGTGCAGTGGCCACTCCTGGCCACCGCAGCCTCGACCTGCTGGGCTCCGGCGATCCTTCCGCCTCAGCCTTCCAAGTAGCCAGAACTACAGGCCCGTGCTACCACACTCGGCTAGTTTTTTAATTTATTGTAGAGAAGAGGTCTTACCAAGTTGCCCAGGCTCGGTCTCGAACTTGTGGGCTCAGGCAATCCTTTCACTTCGGCCTTCCAAAGTACTGGGATTACAGGCTTAGGCCACCGCACCTGGCCTATTTTATATAATTTTAAATAGTAAAAGGTAGGGGCGCATGTGTGTGTGATAGAGAGAGTCTGTAGAGCCATCTTCCTCCCCCCTTCTAAGGTTGACTTCTGTTGGCTATATGTATTGATACAGGTGGAAGAAATGACATGAAGGAAAACAGTGGCTATATCTGGGAAGGGGAGCATTTTCACTTTTTGCTTTGTAGACTTCAGTATAGCTAAAATATATTTCCAAGTGCATGTATTTATGTATTTGCTTTTCATTAAAAAAAATTCATTGCAATTTTCAAGTTACTTCCCTCTCTGAAACCTTCCATGGGTCCCTACCAGCCACAGAATCAAGTCCAAACTCCCTCAGATGAATATCAAAGCCCTCCACATTTTGGGAGCAGCCGCTACTTCCTACTCATCTTTTCCCTCGCCGACAGTCACACTTCCAAGGACACCACTTATACCCGTCCCTCTGCCTTCATTCAGACAGTGTCCTGGCCTTCTGGACCCTTCTCCCGCATCTCTAAGCAACAATAATGGGCTGACTCTTCAAGCCCAGCTCAAGTGTGGCCTCCTTTGGGCCTTACAAGCACCCCCTAGGCAGAACCTATTCCTTCCTCCTAACTGCTCTTGGCACTATGATTGGCCACAGTAGGTCTTTCCTCAGCTAGGTGCCTGGAGGCAAGAAATCAAGACCTACACACCTCTGTCCCCCAGGGCCACATACTGCACTGGTGCACAGTAGGTAGACTGCAAATATGGGTCACACTAAAAAGATCCTTTCTCTTAGATCTCTCAGTTTACAGGCACAGCTCACTTCCATGCTTTCAATTTGACTTGTTCACAGACTACTTTATAGCAGGAACATCTCAGATCTGATTGTTTCAAAGCATTTTAAACATTTTTGTACATCGATTATAACACAGGTTTTTTTTTTAGTGGTTTCAACTCTACAGGCACATTGCTTCGTTGTCGATGGAGGTCACTTGGAACAGCATCTGTGAACATGCTTGTGGGCTATGGAATTTTAAGACGTAAGTCAAGTGATCTTGGGCTCAGGAACACCCAGGATATTCTTCTGAAACTCATCTCTGAGAATGAGTTGTTCGGTTCCTATTAATTACAGTCTAAGAGAAGCCAATCCCTGCTCCTTTTCCCTCAACCCTCGCAGTCCCGTAGGATAGGTATTCAGCCATCACTCCCTAGCCAACTCTAGGGTTTTGGTGACACAAGCTCCCTAAAGTCTCACCTTCCACCACGCCCCCTACATCCCTTCTCCCACCACAGCTTAATTATAGCCCTTTCTGCTCTCCACAAAAGAGAGCTCCTGTCACTGATGAGTCCAATGAGGTCGTCCACGCTTCTCACAGCTTCCAAGATCCATAGCTTCATAAGAAAAATATTTTTCAAAAAAATAATCAAAATGAAAGCTCAGGGAAGCACAAGGGACCCTTGGGAGTCCAGTCAGGATTTAAATCACTGTCAACTGCTTTCTTTTGCCTGAACACAGAATTTGTTCTGGCATATTAAATCCCAAGGACTGCACAGCATTTGTGAACAGTTTGGCATCTTCACAGTTGGTCCTCCCCTCATTAACAAAAAAGCAATAATAGCTAAGTTAACTTTAGCTTATCCGCTGGCTGACCCCACTGACTAGTCTTTCGGAGGGGAAAACCAGCCAGCCTGCCTTGGAACCAAGCTTAGCCCAACTGGAAAGACACACAGGTCGGAAAGCACATCTGAGCAGAGGGCTGTGCTCGCTGGGCGAGTCAGTCACGCAGGACATAAAACACCTCAGCAGGAGTGTTCATCTCCACAATCCTGGAGGCGGCCCTGACACAGCGGAGTATTTGGTCACGAGGGCTGAAGGGCTTCGGCCTGGTCAGCCTGAAAGTTCAGAGGGATTTCAGGCCAAGTAACTGAGTCGCTGAGAAGCCTTTTCTCTACCTCCATCCCCTCAAGATCCATAGGCTGAAAGAATGGATCACTTGGCTCTCTTATAGGTCTGGGGAAGAGGCCTGCCTCAGTTTCCCTCTCATGAAGGGCCAGTGAGAAATGCAGTCCTGACACATCACAAGCACATACATTCACGCACACACTACTGCTGTCCCAGCCCTCTGTGACCTGAACCCCAAGTCCAGTTCTTCATCTTTCTCAAGGAAATAATCTTAACTTTGAAAAAAGACCCTATGGGCAAAAGTATTTGTTGATACTTTATTTATAATAATGCAAAATAGGAGGAGGAGCTAAATGTTTAACTATGGGGACTGAGTTTTTTTGTTTTGTTTTGTTTTGTTTTTGAGAAAGCAGGAATTATTGAGAGGACAGACAAGCTCCCACGATGGGAGGGGACCCTAGGGTTTGCCCTGGTATACACTCTTTTTTTTTTTGAGTTGGAGTCTCACTCTGTCGCCCAGACTGGAGTGCAGTGGCCGCTCCTGGACACTGCAGCCTCGACCTGCTGGGCTCCGGCGATCCTTCCGCCTCAGGCTTCCGAGTAGCTGGAATTACAGGCATGGGCGCTGATTTTTTGATTTATTGTAGAGATGAAGTCTCGCTGCCCAGGTGGGTCTCAAACCCGCGGGCTCAGGCAATCCACTCACCTCAGCCTCCCAAAGGCGCGGGATTACAGGCTGAGCCACCGAGCCTGGCTAGAGTTTTTT
>NW_007259573.1:560417-562955 GCF_000164805.1 Carlito syrichta | reverse complement strand
GAGCTCCCACTAAAAAAAAAAAAAAAAAAAGAAAACTGTCTGTAGGATATATATGTTAAGTGAAAAAACTGGACACTATTTATAGTATGAATACAAAAGACATGTTTTAATTTATACATGTAAGAAATGTCTACAAGAAAACATATCCAAATATGTCTGGGTATATTTGTCTATAAAATACAATTATTGGCAAGTCTTCTTCTTTCTCTTTTTGTTTCTACAAAACTTCTACATTTTATTTTTTTACTATTATTTTTAAAATTTTTGAATTGGAGTCTCACTCTGTTGCACTGGCACGCTCACAGCCATCCCAGTGTTGATTTGCTGGGCTCAGGCGATTCTTCTGCCTTTGCCTTCCAAGTAGCCAGAACTACAGGTGCACACTACCACACCCAGCTAATTTTTCATTTATTGTAGAGATGAAGTCTTGCCAAGTTGCCCAGGCTGGTCTCAAACCCGCAGGCTCAGGCAATCCACTCGCCTGATTTTTATTATAAAGACGAGGTCTCGCCAAGTTGCCTGGGCTGGTCTCATTCCCGCAGACTCAGGCAATGCCCTTGCCTCAGTCTCCCAAAGTGCTGGGATTACAGTCTGAGTCACTGAGCCCGGCCAAACTTCTACATTTTAAAGCAATGAACATAACTGACTTGGCATCAAAAAATGTTAGAAAAACAAACAAATTCTATAACGGAGCTCACTTTTTTAGGCAACTTTTCTATATACAAATATCTTTTTTTTCTTTCCATTTATACTCTTACCTGTTTCCCAAAATAATTTGAGTGGTTTATAAAAAAAAAAAATCACAAGCAAGATAGGGCAAATACGAATTAGATCAAATAAAGAAAAAGGCTGAGCAGGAGAGAGAGAGGTCAAGAACCACCACAGCTGTACCTCCATGGCATAAGGTCTAGGGCCTCTGGATAAGGCTTTGAGGTAAGACCCTGTCGTGATTCCTCTGAAACTAGAACTTGGGGCCTAAAGAGAAAATTGGATGACTGTTTTGACCACTCAGGCAGAGTGAGGGTGGCCCATCCCGCACATCAGTCCCTTTACAATGGATGAGAAGGCGTCCCCACGGCTGGCACAGTAGGCCCTTCCTCATCTCCTCTGTCCTCATCTTCCCAGGCCCTTCTGACTTCCATGGCCCCATCCTTCACCACCCAACCTCAGGGTCCCCAGTTCAGTCGCCTTAGAACCTTACTCACTGGTCCCAACCTGCCTGCTGGAGCCTGGGTCTCTCTCCCACACCCTGAACTGGGTGGTCCTAAGACTTGGAGCTTCTGCAGAGTGGGCACCTGAGAAGGGCACCGGTGCCTCTGGCCAGTACTGGACCAGCGTGGTGTGAGGTCAATGGGTCACGGCCAGGGCCAGGGCCAGGACTGAGGCCCACACCACCTGCCACACCCTCCCACATCGGCTCCTCATGCCTGCCTTGCTGACGTCCAGACCAAAGGTTTTTAATTCCTTTAGTCATCATGGCCTTGTTTGAGAGTCTGATGATAGCTGTTGTCTCTGTCCCCACAGACACCACATTTTGCAAGGACCCCAAGGTTCAAGATCTCTACTCCAAGGACCATCTCTGCACCTGAGACTGTCCCACCAGGCCCTGTAAGCACCTACAACTTCCTACATTCTTCCTACCACCATGCCCTACCTCAGAGTTGACAGCAGCCCTGACAGGGACATAGCCAATCATGTTTTTATACTGCGGTCCTTGCCAGGCAAAGACAAGACAGCGTGCACAGAAATTGTGCAGGTCTTCCCAAGGACATCGCAGGGCAACTTGCTGAGCCACGGTGAACTGGGCATCAGTATGTGTCCATCAATAAGCACTGAGTTTTACAATGCCATCCTGGATCCTCACAGCAACCAAGGACACCCAGGCTCAGGAAGGTGAAGAATTGTGTCCAAGGCCACATAGCCAGACCTGCCTGTATTTCACCTACTGCCTTTCCCTGTGGTGAAGGCCAGGCCTTTCTCTCCAGGAGGCAGGTTCCCAGATCTCAGCACTGCCCTCCCTCACAGGTTCCTTCTCAGCCCCAGGAAACACGGCCACAGAGATCACGGCATCCCCCTCTGGCTCCATGGGTGGAGGGCAGGCCTGGGCCCCATCCTGTGGAACTGGCTGAGGGGTATGTGACTGGCTGAAGCTTGCACTGCTGGGAGGACACACAGTTCAACCTGGACCCCAGGTCTGTCTGAATTCAGGTGTCCACCTACCACACTATCCCTCTGTAATTCATCCCAAAGACATTTTCTCAGGGATTTCTAAAGTTTCTTTCTTGACCTCAAAAGAGCCCCATTGCCTTTGTGGGCCCCTCGTCTGGTAAATCGGGGTCGCTGGGCTGGGGTTCTGTCATCTGACATCTTCCAACTCTGAAAGGCCTGGGATGCCCGGGGCCTGCAGCTGCTGCGTGTGAATGTAACTGGGTTTGACCTGAACATCTGTTTCTGTATCCACAGAATAAAAATACTTTGGTCCCGTTTGAGCTGTATGCTTTTAGGAAGAACAAAAACAGAGCAGGGGGCGGGAGGATG
>NW_007259573.1:559606-560261 GCF_000164805.1 Carlito syrichta | reverse complement strand
GATAGTTCCACCCAGAATTTGGATAACTCGGGCTTCTTGTGATGTGGCCAGTGGGCTGTGGTGCTTAGGGGCCCACTGTCCGCTCCCAAGGGTTGTTCATGGGAGCCTACCCTCACCTTGGCCAAAGACAGTCCTGGGCACAAGTAGGACAAAGGGGCAGCTCGGGCAGGGTGGGCTGACCCCGCAGCAGCGAGGGGCAGAACCCACCCCACTAAGGTAGCTGCTGGGAAGCGCTCGATGGCACCTGTGGCACCCCCGCTCCTGCCCCCACGTTGGGGACTGCTGAAATTAGAAGAGACTTTCAGGAAGTTATCACCCCGCTTGTGGGTGTCAGGTGGCGGTTGTTGACTAACTTAGAAAGCAGACTTCTAAAAAGGATGCTGGGGCTGTGGGCTGTAGGCGGGGGCATCTGCGGCGCTGGCTTTCTTCTCTGCCCAGGTCCCCCACCCTCGACCAGCGACCAGCCAGACAGCCCTTTCCTGGGAACGGACAATGGGAGAGGCCAGTCCTACCAAGAATAGAAAGAGGAGGAAGGGCCGGCGAGAGAGGAAGGGAGGGTGGGGCCTGGGAGAGCCAGGAAGCACAGCTCTGCAAGGGAAAGGAAAGGAGAGGCCAGACTTCTGGGAAGGGACCCGCGCCCAACGCCCCAGGGCGG
>NW_007259573.1:551466-559586 GCF_000164805.1 Carlito syrichta | reverse complement strand
GGCCCAAACTGACATGTTGGGCTGAATCACCGTGATGTGTGGGGCGGCCCTGTGCATTAGCAGCACCCCTCCCTCTACCCATGAGATGCCAGTGGCACCCTTCCTCCACTTCCCCCCCGTTGTGACAACCAAAACTGCCTCTGGACATTGCTAAATTATGCCCCCATGGGGGGAAGTGGGAGGCACCGGCGGGGGCAAGGGAAGGCCACGAAGGGTGAGCCCAGGCTCCCGCTAGAGGAAGTACAGTATGGCCTGCACTCCTGACCAAGGATCGGGGCCTTTGACGAGGCCACGCGTGCTTTCCGCAGGGCCACTCCAGCCCTCCCCCACGGTGGCACTGGGTTGGAACCCGGGCCAGCCCCTCTTTCTACCTGGTCCACCCTAGGACACTACCTCATGGAGACAGAGATCTACAGCAAATCCAATATGGCCTGACAGACAGTTCTGTGAAAAGGGGAAGAAAAAGGAGCGACCCGGGGCCACCTCTTGCCACTTGTCATCCGCACGTTTCTGCCCAAACAGCCCCACCTTCTCACCCTGACATTTATTCAGATACTGCCCAACCCCCAAGATGTGTTAAGAAGGACAAAGATGGGCACTTAAACACAGGATACCCTGGCCTGCCTGCACTGGTAGGTGGAGTTTTTGCTCTGGGCTCCTTTGCTTCTGGGAACTGCAGGGGGTGAAGCAGCAATAGGTTATCAGGAAGGAGCCCAGACAAAACTGAGTTCAAAGTGCACAGATGTAGCCGGATGCGGTAGCTCATGCCTGTAATCCCAGCACTTTGAGGCTGAGGATTGCTTGGTCCAGGAATTTGACACCAGCCAAGGCAACAAAGCAAGAATTCGCCTCTACAAAAAATAAAATAATAATAATAAAAATAATAATAAAGTGGGCGTGATGGTACACAGCTACTCAGGAGGCTGAGGCAGAGGATCACCTGAACCCAGAAGGCTGAGGCTGTGGTGAGCCATAATTGTGCCATTGCACTCCAGACTGGGCAACAGAGTGACACACTGATTCAAAAAAAAAAAAAAAAAGAAAGAAAAGAAAAAAAGTACAGATGTGGGAGAAGCTCTCGCCATGCTTATTCTCCCAGGACATGAAGCACAGAGGCCTCATCCTGGCACAAGAACCCTGAAGATCTGGGGAGGAGATCTGTGCCAAAGACTGTGGCACTACCAGGAATCAGGACATGTGAGTTTGGGCCCTGGTTCTGCCGCAGACTCACTGTGGGACTGTAGGTGACCCCTTTTCTCTTGGAGTCTTGAAATGCAAATTATGAGTCTTTGGGTCTAGGAGGGGCCAGAGATTTGCCTTCCTAATGAGCTCCCAGGTGATGCCAAGCGCTGGCCTGCAGATCACATTCTCAGTTGCAGAGTTCGAGATGGAAACCCTTCTAATGGTGAAATCTGCCCAATCAGAAGCCCACTCTCAGGACTCAGGACACACCACCCAAATACATGACTGACTTTCCATGGCAGATGCAAAATCCAGAACTAGCTAGCTTCTAGAACATGTCCCTGCTCCCTTCTCTCTCTGAGGTTGTCAACACAATACATATTGTATTGACACATATAGCCACAATTTTTTTCATCTGTTAATAAAACAAAAGAATTGTAGCCAGGCGCGGTGGCTCAAGCCTGCAATTCCAGCACTTTAGGAGGCTGAGGCGAGAGGATTGCCTGAGCCTGTAAGGTTCAAGACCAGCCTGGGCAACATGGTGAGACCTCGTCTCTATAATAAATTTAAAAATTAACCGGGTATGGTAGTGTTCGCCTGTAGTTCTGACTACTTGGAAGGTTGAGGTGGAAGGATCGCCAGAGCCCAGCAGGTCAACACTGAAGTGGCCGTGAGTGTGCCACTGCACTCCAGTCTGGGCTCCAACTCAAAAAAAAAATTGTAGATTACAATCCCTGTCACAGGTCTTAGATTTTCATTTTCTGCTGTTGTGGATGGCCAGTGTCATTAGTGCAGGTAACACAAGATTGAAGAGAGAGGAAAGATGAAGAAATCTTCATCGTCTAATTCAATGGTCCACCTTAACAACTGAGGGGACTGGTGTGCAGCGTAGGAAGCCAATTGTTCAAAAGACTTGGAGAGTCTACAGTGGAACAGTAACCCTGATTTAGAGTCCCATTAGAGTCCAAATAGTACCAAGCCCCAATTTTCTGAGCTTATCCTCTGAACTGGGTCGTGACAATCCTGGTACAACTATGGGTGTTCAATAAAAGTGTTTTGAAATTGAACTGAATCAGGCTGTAGTGGTTTGCACTGAACTGATCATGGCCCAGAGAGATGGAAGAGGAAATAACGGCAAGTGTGAAAGAGGCTCCCAAGGACCTCTGGGTGGTGAGCTGGGAGTCTTCCCCAGATCACAAGCTCCTCTCTGGCTTCGGCCCTAGCGGCTTTGGTTCTCCAAAGGGAGGGTGGGGAGAGGATGTGAGCAGGGTTTCCAGCCCTCAGCCCCCACACAGAGAGAAAATACAAGGAGGGAGGGCTGGGCATGCCGGCAGTGGCCAGAGGGAAATGTGAAGTGGGGCTGGGCCTGCCCAGAGGACCATCTGAGTCCCACCCAGCCCGCCCAAGTGGGAGCAGCCTGGAGCCTCCACTTGGCGCTGGGGAAGGCCTCCACCCTACAGGAGGACTGGCTATTGGGAAACAACCAGAAAAGCCCCCAGGGCTGGGTGAAGGGCCCTGGTTGGGAGAATGTCGGGAGAATGTCGGGGCAGCCACCCTGGCTTGGGAGGGGAGCGGCTCAGAGTGACCCTTAACCGGCTGGAGCTCTTTATGAGCAAAGGATTTCTTACTTGTGAAGGGAAAGATGAACCTTTTTCCCCTGAAGAATGATTTCTAACATCCCCAAAATGGTTCCATCTGCTAACATGGGCTCTATTTTAAATGCTTAGTGAAACTTTTCCTTCCATGGTCTTGGGTCGGTAAGTTGAGATGTGAAGAGATTTTTGCCTAGAGATGCCTACAGCAGGAAGAACTGTCAAACGTCCAAGACATTGAAAAGAACCTGACTTGGGTGGACACTTGTGTCTCACCTGGGCCCCAGGAACTGAGAGGCAACTTGGGGTGAGAAAAGTGACAACTACTAATACTGAGCGTTGTTCTAAGTGTTTGGCCATATTGACTCATTTAAGTCACACACTAACCCTATGAGGTAGACGGATTTTTTTTTCAGGTAAGGAAACTGAGGCACAGGGAGGCAACTGGGATTCAAACCTCGTGCTGCCGCTGTTGGGGCTGGTGCTCACCCGAGGAGGCGGGGCGTCTTGGAGGGGAACCAGGAGCTCAAGCTGGTCAGGCTGAGGCCCTGCAGAGGCAACTAGAGGGCCCCCTTCCACTGGCCCAGCCCCCAGAGCACCCCCTCACCCCCAAGCCAGCCTTCACAGCTCTCTGCTCAAGAGAGCCCTGAGAAAGGAAAATCTGGCCTTCTTATCTCCTGGGGGAAAGGAATGCGCTCTCCCGCCAGGATAAGGGGCTGTTTTGATAGGAAGTCTCCACCCTGACTGTGGGTTCCTCCCAGCCACCACTTATTCCTTCTTGCTGTCCCCGCCTCTGGCATCCCGCTTCCCATGCTTAAACTCCTGACCCCCAACACCCCCAAAATAACCCTAATCCAACTTGTGCTCCCTCAACAGCTCCATGCTGTTCCAGACCTCTGCTCCGGGAGGCTTCCCTGCGCCACTCTTGCCTGGATACCCTTTCCAGGCAGGCAGCGGAGGGGGCTGGGAGGTCAAGTGGCTCCAGCAGGGAGAGGGCAGTCAGCATCAACACTTGTGGGGACGTCAGCAGGGCCACCCTCCTGCCGCGCATCAGGCGGAAAATATTCAAACACTCAGACCGCCTGCCTGCCAAGTTCTGCTGCCCTGGGCAGCTCTCCCCCACCCCAAGTCCTACTCAAGAAGCAGAGCAGAACTCCTTTAGAATCTCACGGCTAAAGATTCAGTAACATGTCAGCATAGCATGTGCACGTCACGGGAACCTTTAGCCTCAAATCCATTTCACAGATGGGAAGATTGAGGCCCAAGGAAAGAGACCCTCTTCCCACACCACAACTTTAGCAGCTGGACCAGAACACAGTGTGCCAAGGCCTTTGTTCAACATATCCTGTGGCTCTCCACAGGCCCTGTGATGGCACTCATCTCTCTGTTGTCACTGTCTGGCTATCTAAGTGTTTTTCCACTCTACTATCAGCCAGGTGTGGGCAGACACCACACTGTCTTATTTGTTGGGGCATCTCTGGTACCTAGACCCGATGAACATGCAAAAAATATAAAACATTAATGAACAATGGAAACAACCCAAGTATCCATCAACAGATGAATGAATAAACAAGATGTGGCATATCCATTCAATGGAATATTATTCAGCCATTAAAAAGGAATAACTTTCTAGTGGATTGCCTGAGCCCGAGGGTTCGAGACCCGCCTGGGCAGCGAGACCTCATCTCTACAATAAATCCAAAAATCAGCCAGGCGTGGTAGTGCATGCCTGTAATTCCGGCTACTTGGAAGGCTGAGGCGGAAGGATCGCCGGAGCCCAGCAGGTCGAGGCTGCGGTGGCCGGAAGCGGCCACT
This sequence comes from Carlito syrichta, assembly GCF_000164805.1. Taxonomy (NCBI): domain Eukaryota; kingdom Metazoa; phylum Chordata; class Mammalia; order Primates; family Tarsiidae; genus Carlito; species Carlito syrichta. Next base: position 554,997 of record NW_007259573.1, on the reverse strand, counting down.
GCACTCCAATTTGGGCGACAGTGTGAGACTCCAACTCAAAAAAAAAAAAAAAAGGAATAATTTTCTGACACTTGCTACAACTGGAAGAATTTGAAAACATTATGCTAAGTGAAAGAACTCAGACTCAAAAGGACAAATATTGCATGATTCCACTTACAGTAGTAGCCCCCCATATCCAAGGAGGATATGTTCCAGGACCCCCAGTGAATGCCTGAAACCATTGACAGTAGTGAACCCTACGTATACTATGTTTTTTCCTATACATACATATCTATGGTGAAGTTTAATTCATAAAAGATTAGCAACAATAAATGAATAATAAACTAGCAAATTATAACAGCATACTGTAATAAAAATTATAAGAATATGGGCTCTCACTCGCTCTCATATCATATTGTATAATACTCACCTATTAGTTTGGGCATGGTGGCTCAAGTCTGTAATCCCAGCACTTTGGGAGCCCAAGGCAAAAGGATTGCTTGAGCTCAGAGGTGTCAGACCAGATAGGGCAACTTGGTGAGACCTCGTCTCTACAATATATCAAAAAATTAGCCAAGCATGGTCGCATGTGCCTGTAGTTCCAGCTACTTGGAAGGCTGAGGCGGAAAAACTGCCTGAGCCCAGGAGGTCGAGACTGCGGTGGCCGTGAACGTGCCACTGCACTCCAGCCTGGGCAACAGAGTGAGACTCCAACTCCAAAAAAACAAAAAACTCACCTATTTCCGACCATGGGTAATTGAAACCACAGAAAGTGAAATCATGGACAAGATACATGAAATATCTAGACTAGGCAAATCCATAGAGACGGGAAGTAGAATAGAAGTTACTGGGGGCAGAATTTATGTTTGGGGAAGTTGATGGTTATGACGGTTGCTCAACAGTATGAATGTAATTAATGCCACTGAATTGTACACTTTAAAATGGTTAAAATGAGCCGGGCTCAGTGACTCAGCCCGTAATCCCAGCGCTTTGGGAGGCCAAGGTGAGTGGATTGCCTGAGCCCGCGGGTTCAAGACCCATCTGGGCAAGTTGGTGAGACCTCATCTCTACAATAAATCAAAAATTAGCCGGGCGTGGTAGTGCACGCCTGTAGTTCCAGCTACTTGAGGCGGAAGGATCGCCGGAGCCCAGCAGGTTGAAGCTGCGGTGGCCAGGAGCGACCACTGCACTCCAGTTTGGGTGACAGGGTGAGACTTCAACTCAAAAAAAAAAAAAGGTTAAAATGGCAAATTATGTCTTCTACATATTTTACAATAAAAAAAAAAGCAAGCCATAAAACAACAGCCCTCAAAGATCACCCCCTGCATCCCTGCTTTTGGCTTAGGCTCCTCCCTGCTTTACAGCTGTGGAAATAGAGAATGAAGGGACCTTCCTGGCCAAGGCTGATGGGAGAGGAAGGGAGGACTTCTAGACTCTTCCCACCACAGGACTGCCTCCACTGGGAGAAGCCAGGGCTGGGAAGCTGCACCAGTGAGCCATTGGACCACGGAGCCTCTCAAGGCGATTTGGGCACAAAGTGCCACATGCTCGGGAGCTTACGTGGAAACCGTGGCTCCTTTTTCCGATGTCTGGAACCCACGAGGTTTTACTCAGGGGTGAGAGATGTGTAGGTTGGTCTCTCGAATTCCTGGGCTCCAATGATTCCCCCACATCTGTCTCCCAAAGTGCTGGGATTACAGGCATGAACCACTGCACCCGACCAGGACAAGAATTATTTACTGTGCGCTTACTTTGGACACTAGGTCTCTTATAAACATTATCTTATTTTATGCTTTGGCAACCCAGCAAGGTAGGCATTATTACCTGCTTTTCAGAAGCAAGGAGAGCAGTTCAGAGAGGTTACCTAACATGACCAAGTCCATCCAAGAAGTTATAGCCAACCTGGAACTTGAACTCAGGGGTCTGACTACAAAGCTATGGCTCCGACGACTATAGTAAATATGATGCAATCTTTCAAATCAGGCCAGCGGTTACAGCCATTTGCCAACTCTCTACAAGACCCAGAAACCCACTGGCAAATGTAATTCCCCAGGGAGTTGTTTCTAGAAGTTTCCCCACTGCCTAGCACTGACCTGGGCTGTGGTTATGTATGTGCTGGGGTTAGGCTATCCCTGTGGCAGAGGGTTAGTTCATCTTCAGGGATGTCAGAACACATCCCTGAAGATGACTGTGCATGCCCAGGCCCCCAGGGAGCATTAAGGTCCAGGGCTAGGGTGACTTACAAGCTGGATGGCCAGCAGGTCTGGGGACCCCTTCTGCCACAAACTCAGGAATCTCTACCTCTAGCCTTGTCTGGGCCCTGGAGTGAGGGTACAGGGAAGAAAAGCAGGGTGGGCACACATGGGTCCTCTTTGTATTGTTTAACTTTCAAATATGTGATTTGGGGTATCGTCCACAGCCAGCCCCAGAAGGCGGCACCCTCCCGCCAGCTCCCACTCCGGTGCAGGCTGACTTCATGCTCCGTGCTCCCCTGGCATCCACAAGCATCCAAGGAGCCCAGCCCAGAGTCACCCTTCGGCAGCACTCTCTGCCCATCCACACACAGCCCAGGATTACCTGCCCGGTTTTCTGGGTCTGCAGCTGGCCGCCTCACTCCCCACCCAAATGCGAGTGACTTGAGGGCACATCTCTCTGACTCAGTATCCCACACAGACCCACCACCGTGTCTCCCAACCCAGGAGGTGCTCCCAAAATGACTGCCCTTCCACAGCCACAGGGAGAGCGTTCCACAAGCTGCCCGCTGCCCGAGGACACCTTCCAAGAGCAGCGAGAGGAACACTAGCCAAGCAGCTGGGGACAAAGGCGGGATGTCTTAGCCCATCCCTCAGGGTGTCACCCTCCACTTCCTAGGAACTCTCAGCGGCTCAGGGCTGAGGTGGGTGAGGCTCTGTGGTGTGAAAGGGCCCTCCCAAGCTGCTGATTTCATGTGTCAGGCATCCATGCCCGGATGCTGGCCAGGGAGCCAGGCCAGCTCATCCTCTCCTGCTTCCAGAGCTGAAGCAGATGCCGGGTCGAAGCTGGGCAGTGCTAGCTCACCTCTCCTTCTGCAGCCTTGACCAGCTTCCTCAGCCTATGACTCCTTTCTCTGGTCTCCAGAGCCAAAGTCAACAAACGAAAATAACCCAATGGAGATAGCCCGCATATGGGGTTGGGGTCGGGGGGTGGAGCCAGGGGTCTAAGATTCTGGTCAGCTATTCTTTCTTCATCAGAAACTAACTCAATGGCTGGGCAGGGTGGCTCATGCCTGCAATGCCAATACTTTGGGAGGCCAAGGCGGGAGGGTCGCTTGAGTCCAGGAGTTTGAGACCAACATGGGCAACATTGTGAGACCCCCATCTCTACAATTAAAAAAAAAATGAGCCGGGTTCGGTGGCTCAGCCTGTAATCCCGTGCCTTTGGGAAGCTGAGGTGAGTGGATTGCCTGAGCCCGCGGGTTTGCGACCTGCCTGGACAGCGAGACCTCATCTCTACAATAAATCAAAAAATCAGCCGGGCGTGGTAGCGTATGCCTGTAATTCCGGCTACTCAGAA
>NW_007259573.1:546054-551446 GCF_000164805.1 Carlito syrichta | reverse complement strand
CCGGGAGCAGCCACTGCACTCCAGTCTGGGCGACCGAGTGAGACTCCAACTAAAAAAAAAAAAATAAAATAATAATAATAATAATAATAATCTATCTCAGAACAAGAGGGAGTCCTGAGCCATGCCTGTTCCTGCCCCTCCCCCAGCCAGAGGTGAGTAGGGACCTCTACCTATAGAAAGCCTTCTAACAAGGGCCAGATCCAAAAAGCCAGGGAATAAGGGTGCCTGGAGTATGACTTCCTACTCAACCAGAGAAATATTAAATGCTCAACTCATCTAATTTTAAAAACAAGAACCACCAACATAAGATGTTATTCAATAAGTAGAACAGCCGGGCATGATCAAGCCTGTAAAACCAGCACTTTGGGAGGCAGAGGTGAAAGGATTGTCTGAGCTCAGGGGTTCGAGACCAACCTGAGCAACATGGTGAGACCTCATCTCTACAATAAATCAAAAAATCAGCCGGGCGTGGTAGCGCGCATCTGTAGTTCCAGCTACTTGGAAGGTGAGGTGGAAGGATTGCCAGAGCCTAGCAGGTCGAGGCTGCGGTGGCCGGGAGCGGCCCCTGCACTCCAGTCTGGGTGACAGAGTGAGACTCCAACTCAAAAAAAAAAAAAAATCAAAAAAATAGTTGGGCGTGTTAGTGCGCACCAGTAGTTCCGCTACTTGGAAGGCTGAGGCGGAAGGATTGCCTGAACCCAGCAGGTTGAGGTCGAAGGTGTGGTGGCTGTGAACGTGCCACTGCACTCCAGCCTGGACAACACAGTGAGACTCCGACCAAAAAAAAAAAAAGAAGGAGACCAACTAAAAGAACATGAGTTGCTTCCTCCTATTCAGCCCAGTAAGGAAATGAAAGATGAGGAGGGAAGGGGAGATAGAGGCAGGGCAGAGAAGAAAAAGGAGACAGAAAGATTGGAGAGAAAACAGGGAAAGAGACACAAGCACAAAAGAAGGAAGAATGAAGGAGGAAGAGGGGAGAAAGCAGGTACACCGTAGGATTGCTGAGATCACAGTTTGCTGATGGTCTTGGTTGGCAGAAGTTCAGAAACACTTAACTGGACATGAGTCTTGGTGTACAATTTTTCACTGTGTTCTAATCCTTCAAAATGCCTCTGTTCTAATCCTCACTCTTTCCCCTTTCAGGGTCAAGGACGCCTTTGAGAACCTGGCAGGAGTTCTGGACCTTTTCCTAGAAAAATAGACATAAAAAATTCCGCATGCAGTTTCAGGGGCTCAAGGACCCTATGTTAAAACTACTTATTCTAGAATCTCCACTCTGATTGGGAGACCCATAATGGCCAAAGCAAAAATGCCACAGCCGCTAGATGAGACTAAGACAAGGGTGGGATGTGGTGACTCTCAGGTGTATTCAGGTTGTCATATCAAGTTTTGTTACTTGGCTTCACGGATAGAATTTGGAGCCTAAGCACTTTTCCCAAAAATTACTACCCAAAAGTGCTATTAGAAGCAAGGCTGCTTGCTCCAAGGGGCCAATTGTGTGTGTGGATGGTCACTGTGCAGTAAAAGGCCTCTGACCCAGGTAACAATGTCTATGCTTACCCTGAAATTAACTCTTTTCAGAGCAGTGGGATTATTAAGCCCCACATATGCAATAGTCCCCAGATCTGAATGTACATAAGAATCACCAGTGTGCTTGTTTAAAATGCAGATTACTAGGTCACAATTCGAGAGTCAGAATCATAATGCTTTTCTAATACACTTCTAGGTGATTCTGATACAGGCAATCCCCAGACCAAACTCTGGGGGACACAAAATTACAAACCTGGGAGGTTGAGCTTCTGACTGGGCAGATCAGCTGACTCCCTACTCCTTGCAGTGTCCTCCTTGTACACCAGGGGGCAGGACTGGGCACGTATGCAAGGGTACCATGAGACTAGGTTTGGACTACACCAGAAAGGCCTCCTTATAGGGTAAAAAAGAATGAATAATGTAGGACATGAAAGGTATAGTGCTAGGTGACACCTTCCAAGGGCCTTTAAGGCAGTGGTTCCCAGAAATGACTGCACATTAAAAAAAAAATCAGCCCGGCTTGGTAGCTCAGCCTGTAATCCCACGCTTTGGGAGGCTGAGGTGAGTGGATTGCCTGAGCCCACGGGTTTGAGACCCGCCTGGGCAACTTGGTGAGACCTCATCTCTACAATTAAAAAAAAAAAAATCACCTGGGCATGGTAGTGCGTGCCTGTAATTCCGGCTACTCGGAAGGCTGAAGCGGAAGGATGGCTGGAGCCCAGTGGGTCAAGGCTGCTGGGAGCGGCCACTGCACTCCAGTCTGGGTGACAGAATGAGACTCCAACTCAAAAAAATTAAAAAATTAAAAAATTAAATAAAAAATTGAGCAGTCGCTCACACCTGAAATCCTAGCATGTTGGGAGGCTGAGGCGAGAGGACTGTCTGAGCCCAAAGGTTCAAGACCAAACTGGGCAACTTGGTGAGACTTTGTCTCTACAATAAATCAAAAAATTAGCTGGACTTGATGGCGCACACCTGTGGTTCCAGCTACTTGGAAGGCTGAAGTGGAAAGATTGCCTGAGACTAGCAGGTTGCGGCTATGGTGGCCATGAGCGTGCCACTGCACTATAACCTGAGTGACAGAGTGAAACTCCTATTTAAATTTTTACAAAACCAGGCTTGGTGGCTCAGCCTGTAATCCGCGCTTTGGGAGGCCAAGGTGAGTGGATTGCCTGAGCCCGTGGGTTCAAGACCTGCCTGGGCAACTTGGTGAGACCTCATCTCTACAATAAATCAAAAAATTAGCTGGGTATGATAGCACGCGCCTGTAGTTCCAGTTACTTGGAAGGCTGAGGCGGAAGGATCGCCGGAGCCCAGCAGGTTGAGGCTGTGGTGACTGGGAGCATGCACTCCAGTCTGAGTGACAGAGTGAGACTCCAACTCAAAAAAAAAAAAAAACATCCAGCCGGGCTTAGTGACTCAGCCTGTAATCCCGCGCCTTTGGGAGGCTGAGGTGAGTGGATTGCCTGAGCCTGCGGGTTTGAGACCCGCCTGGGCAGCAAGACCTCATCTCTACAATAAAGCAAAAAAAACCCAAAAACATCTCTTGGAGTACTCTTACAGTCCAGATTCCCAGGTCTCAGGCTATTAGGAAATAAATCCACACACAGTAACAAGTTTCCCCAGTGATTCTGATACATAGGCAGGTATCAGAAATTCTTTGTTACTGGAACCCACAAGCCCAAGGGTATTTTCGTCAAGATACCAGCCTATTACTATAATAATGTTTCAAAACACTAAAATGCTCTTAAAATTCTGCAGCAAAAAACGGTGAACATTACCAGGGTTTTCTTCTTCTTTTCTCTTCCTGTTCCTCCTCCTAGAGAAGGTGGGCCACACTGGAGTGACTGGAATGGGCTCCCAATGGTGAAGTCACTGGCCTCTTGGCCCAACTGCTCTTCCCTTAACCCTGGAATGCTGTACAAACACTGCCATGTTCTGGCTGTGCGTGCCATGAAAATGGTTGAGAGGCATCAGGTCAGGTGTAAAAGAAACTGATGGAAAGGAGGAACCACTCGGTCCAGAAGAGACCGGAAATACTTTCTGATTGGTTACAAGGTGAAACTTCCACATACAAAGGATGCCATGATGAGACAAGTCCACGCCACACTGGGCTTGGCATCTGATTTGGGGTGGGGGTGTCAAGAAATGCTAAAGAGGCAGCCCCATTTCAGACTAACAGGCACAGATCATGGATCCTCCAGGGAGGACATCCACAATAATACGACTGTCTTACATCTATTTAGAATTCTCCTTTCCAAAGCAATCTTACTTACAGTATTTCCTCATTTGGGGCATAATCTTTTTTTCTTTTTTGAGTTGGAGTCTCACTCTGTCGCCTAGACAGGAGTGCAGTGGCCACTCCCGGCCACCGCATCCTCGCCTGCTGGGTTCCAGTGATCCTTCCGCCTTAGCCTTTCAAGTAGCTGGAACTACAGGCGTGCGCTACCATGCCCGGCTAATTTTTGATTTTTTGTAGAGATGAGTTCTCGCCAAGTTGCCCAGGCGGGTCTCGAACCCGCGGGTTCAGGCAATCCACCCACCCCAGCCTCCTAAAGGTGTGGGATTACAGGCTGAGCCACCGAGCCGGCTTGGGGCATAATTTTTTAACATGTTGATTTCCTGAAATCTGGATGACTTGTGATCAACACGAAGACTGAATGGAATGTTTTTTTCCACCTGAAAATTTGGTGTGTCTTAAGATTAATGGTGACATAGAATTGAGGAAATAAGTTTTATTACCTCATTTTATCTCTAAACAATCTGTGAAGCAGGTATTATTATTCTCTATTTTCTGGATAATGCTTTGATAGGTGATTTCCCCAAGGTCATGGTATGAGGAAGTGGCAGAGCCAGGATGACACTCCAGGTTCCAGGATTTCTTCCCTGACAAAGGGTGAGAAGATTTGTTGATAAGACAGGACCTTGGGATTGTGGTTACCTGCTTCACAACTATTGGGAAAACTGGTTTTCACCCTGAGTCACTGGGGTGAAGAAAGCAAAAAGTGATTTTTCCTTTTGCTTTGAATAGAAATTTGGGGGGATAAAACCCAGAAATGTACATGGGGACCATAACCAAAGTCTCCTGATTACTTTAGGAACTGAAGAATGTACCATACGTAACTGCTCATACGATGGTCACAGTGGGCATGTGTAAGTTTAAACTGGTGTTCATCGGGATGGCAATTACACATTTATTGTCTGAATTTATTTAATTTGCTTTTGAATGTTTTTAATTTCTAGCAATCGGGATTATAGTGCTATACCTTAAGAAATCTAGAATTTTGTTTTCTGCTGTTTAAGAGTAGCGAGGAAGAAGTTTAATGGAAAAACCGTCATCAAAATAATAAAACCAAAAAGTTATTGTCTTCAATATCCAGAGAGTGCTCATTTACTGAAAAACAGCCAGGGGGTGGGAAGAGAACCACTCCTTCCCCCAGGAACCCAAAGAAAAAAAACTGTTTTTGATATCTTCTTTCTTTCTTTTTTTTTTGAGTCCGAGTTCCACTCTGTCGCCCAGGCTGAAGTGGCATGCTCCTGGCCACCACAGCCTCAACCCACTGGGCTCAGGTGATCCTTCCTCCTCAGCCTTCCCAGTAGCTGGAACCACAGGCGTGTGCTACCATGCCCAGCTAATTTTTTTGATTTATTGCAGAGACAAGGTCTCACCAAGTTGCCCAGGCTGGTCTCCAACCTCTGGACTCAGGCAATCCTCTCACCTCCGCTTCCCAAAGCACTGGGATTTCAGGGGTGAGCCACCACACCCAGCCTGACATATCATTTCTAACCCTTAAAAAATGCCTTTCCAGCCGGGCTCGGTGGCTCAGCCTGTCATCCCGCGCCTTTGGGAGGCCGAGGTGAG
>NW_007259573.1:543497-545950 GCF_000164805.1 Carlito syrichta | reverse complement strand
AAAAAAAAAAAAAAAAAAAAATGCCTTTCCAGGGAGGTATTTCTTTGCACCAGACAGATGACAAACTCAGAGGGTTTCAGTGACTTGTGCGCAGTCACATAGCTAATAAGGAGCTGAGTCCTGATAACATTTGTCAGAAAAGCGCAAACTATTATCATTGATCCTCTGTTTCACCAACGCAGGGCCCCATCCTGGAGCCTAGCTCCTGGCACCCCCACAGGCTTTGATGGCTACCTGGGATGGGGTGGGAGGCTAGAATGAAGGCCCAAAGGGAGGCAGGGAGAGGACACGCGCAGCCAGGTGCCTGTCCACCCTACCACGCCTCTTCTTGAGCGATTGTCCTCTGACAATCTGTTTCATCGACTTCATTCTCCTATAGCTCTCATCACGCTTAGACAAGCTGCTCAGATTGTTTCCTAGGACTGTGTCCATCCATCTGCCTTACTGGATCCTGATCCACTCTGGTTGGTGTCCTAGTCAGTCACTCAGCAAAATGTAACTGAGAGCCAGCCATGCACCCAGCACTTTCTAAGATGATGGGATAAAAAGGCAATAAAATGTGATTCTTGCGCGTGAGGCTCTTATAGCCTTCAAAACAATAGCCTCAGTGTTTTCCGCTTGGCACTATGCGTCTTCAAAATCTAAGGTATGGGGGATTTTCTTTCGCCGTCTGCCAAACTCACTCAGCTACCACCAGCGTTTCTTTCTGCTGTTTCTGATGTCTCGTTTTGTTATTTTCAGAGACACCAAAGGATGACCCAAATTGAGATACTCTCAATAGCAGGTTCTCAAGCTTGTTCATTCAGGGGGTGTCTCCCATGTTGGGAAGCACAAGCCAAAAGGAGGAGTTAGGCAGGTGGTATCATTCAAAGCCCTGCCTCGGAGCTGGGAAACAGATATGACAGGAGGAACCAGACTTGAGAGCTGGAAGAAGGCGCTCTGCCTTACAGGTAAAGAAATGGTGGGTAAGGTCCACCCCGAGTCCCTGGTGGCTTTGGCTTCTGACTCTTGGTCAGAGTTCTTCCATCATACGTATTCAGCACACAAGGGATGAAAAGATTAGTTTCAGAAGGAACTGCAGCCCACCGCCTTCGAACAGATGATGAGTTTTATTTTTTATTTATTTATTTATTTTTTGAGTTGGCATCTCGCTCTGTCACCCATGCTGGAGTGTAGTGGCACACTCATGGACACCCCAGCGTCAACCTGCTAGGCTCAGGCAAACCTTCCGCCTCAGCCTTCTAAGAGCTGGAACTACAGGCACACACCACCAGGCCCGGCTAATTTTTTAATTTATTGTAGAGATGAGGTCTCGCCAAGTTACACAGGCTGGTCTTGAAACCACGGGCTCATCAGGTAATTCTCTCACCTCGGCCTCTCAAAGTGCTGGGATTATAGGCATGAGCCACCATGCCCTGCCTGATGAATTTTATTTTATTTATATTATCATTATTATTACTACTACTCAGGCTGGAATGCAGTAGCACAGTCACAGCTCACTGCAGCCTCAACCTCCTGGGATCAAGAGATCCTCCCATTTCAACCTCCTAAGTAGCTGAGACTACAGGCACACACCACCACACCTAGATAATATTTATTCTTTAATTTTTTGTAGAGATGAGTTCTCACCATGTTGCCCAGGCTGGTCTCGAACTCCTGAGTTCAAGCAATCCTCCCACCTAAGCCTCCCAAAGTGCTGGGATTACGAGTGTGAGCCACAGCACTGATCAGACAATGAATTTTAAGATCGAGTTTTTTTTTTTTTTTTGAGTTGGAGTCTCACTCTGTCACCCAGACTGGAGTGCAGTGGCCGCTCCCAGCCACCGCAGCCTCGACCTGCTGGACTCCGGCGATCCTTCCGCCTCAGCCTTCCAAGTAGCTGGAACTACAGGCGCGCGCTACCACGCCTGGCTAATTTTTTGATTTATTGTAGAGATGAGGTCTCGCCAAGTTGCCCAGGCGGGTCTCGAACCCGCAGGATCAGGCAATCCACTCACCTCAGCCTCCCAAAGCGCGGGATTACAGGCTGAGCCACCAAGCCCGGCTAAGATCAAGTGTCATTAGGAGTCAACTGAGGCCCCAGGATGTTAGGATCTCGGCCCAGAGTTCTACAGACAGCAGTAGAGAGGACCCTGGCTCAAGTCTCCCAATGCAAAACACTTTGACTACAATCCCTTTCACTTCACTACTGAGTGACTTCTCAAATGCATTTTAAGAAGTGCCACTGTGCCACACCCTTCATGCACTGTTTCCTGATTCAGTCAATAAAATAGCATGGCAGCTCTAGCAGTTACAAGCAATGTGAACTGGATGGTTAGGAAGGGCACGGACCCAGTGATTCTGAAACATGGACTGTGGTCAGCCAGTCACGGCTCAAATTCTGGCTCCACGGCTTACTAGCTGTGTGACCTTGGGCAAGATCATCTCTCTGGACCTCAGTTTTCTCTACTTTT
>NW_007259573.1:542151-543477 GCF_000164805.1 Carlito syrichta | reverse complement strand
TCTCTACTTTTTTTTTTTTTGAGTTGGAGTCTCACTCTGTCGCCCAGACTGGAGTGCAGTGGCCGCTCCCGGTCACCGCAGCCTCGACCTGCTGGGCTCCGGCGATCCTTCCGCCTCAGCTTTCCGAGTAGCTGGAACTACAGGTGCGCGCTACCACGCCCAGATAATTTTTGATTTATTGTAGAGATGAGGTCTCGTCAAGTTGCCCAGGCGGGTCTCGAACCCGTGGGCTTAGGCAATCCACTCACCTCAGCCTCCCAGTGCTGGGATCACAGGCTGAGCCACTGAGCCCGGTGAGTTTTTTCTACTTTATCCACAGGAACAATAACGGCACTGAGACTCTACAGAGACTGTTAGAATAAAATGAAATATACAGTGCTTACTACAGTGCATGGAACATAGTGCTTGATAAACACTAACTCTTACAGTAGCTCCCCCTTATCCATGGGGCATATGTTACAAGACCCCCAGTGGATGCCTGAGACCATGGATAGTATCTAACTCTATATAATCTATGCTTTTCCCTATACATACATATTGATGATGAAGTTTGGTTATAAATTAGGCATCATAAGAGACTAACAACAACTAATCATAAAATAAAACACACTGGGCATGGTGGCTCACACTGTAATCCCAGCACTTTGGGAGGCCAAGACCAGAGAATTGCTTGAGCCCAGGAGTTCGAGACCAGCCTGGGCAGCACAGCAAGATCTCTTCTCTACAAAAAAAAATTTAAAAATTAGCTGGGTATGGTGGCACACGCCTGTATTCCCAGCGACTCAGGAGGATCATCTGAGCCCAGGAAGTTGAAGCTGCTGTGAGCCATGAGTGTGCCACTGCACCTCAGACTGGGTGACAGAGTGAGACTTGACTCAAATAATATAATAATAATAATAGAGGAATTATAAAAATGCTATAATAAAAGTTATCTGAATGTAGTCTCTCTCTCTCTAAATATGTGATAATGTGGGAAGATGAAATGAATGTGGGAAGATGAGATGAAGTGAAGTGAATGATATTGGCATTGTGACATAGCATCAGGCTATGACTGACCTTAAATACTCGCCGGTCAATCTGATAACCAAGGAGGCGACTGGGTGACTTCCAGGAGGGCAGTGGATACGCAGGACAAAAGGATTCACATCCTTTTTTGCCAGGACGGTGTAAAATCTTTTTTTTTTCCAAGATGTGGGGTACAAGTCATATAAATGTTCATTATGCAAGTACCAGCCGGGCTCGGTGGCGCAGCCTGTAATCCCGCGCCTTTGGGAGGCTGAGGTGAGTGGATTGCCAGAGCCTGCGGGTTTGAGACCCGCCTGGGCA
>NW_007259573.1:526243-542131 GCF_000164805.1 Carlito syrichta | reverse complement strand
TCCCTCAACTGCCCATCCCACACCCCACCCCACCGCCCCACCCCACCCCTTATAAGATCTTATCACGCTACTCAGAATGGCATGCAACTTAAACTTATGAGTTGCTTATTTGTGGAATTCTCCATTTACTCTTTTTTAAAATTGTGGTTGATCTCCAGTAACTGAAACTACACAAAGCAAAACCACGGGCAGAGGGGAACTACTCTCCTTGGTCACCACAATGCCTTCAAGTCTTAAATTCAAGAAACGTAGAACAATTGGCCCACGGCTCTATTATTCCACTATTATTCCACTTTGCTTTCCTCTCTACTTACCAGCAGAAATACACTTAGTGTTTAGAAAAGTATTAACTTTATCTGGGCCATTTGGTAAAGAACATCTGACAAGGGCACTGCCAAGATTCTAAAGCACCAACTGATGCAGACACTGGACGTAAAAATCTGCTGGCCTGGTAGAAATTAGTTTGAAAGCATTAAGAGCTGGGTAACAGTTTATGAACCACTTTTTAAAATCATGCTTATTCTGGCCAAAAATACTCAACTTCATAACCCAATTATTTTAAATTTTTTAGAAAATTGACATGAATTCTCAGAGAAGCAGGGGAAAAATTTCCCTCCCCATCCCTAGACCATAGTCTCAGGGTGAAAGAAACTGTTGTTTGGGCCACAACTGTGTGAGCCAGACGTTATTTTCACATGCAAATGACGGCCACATACAGAGATAATCCAGGCCTGGGGCCAGGCGGAGACCCCAGCCAGGCTGCCTTGTCATGCTCTCACGGTGCCTGTGGGTGAGCTGCCATCCTGTGATTAGAGAGTCTGCCGTCCAATGGGAGAGGATATGTGTAAAATAACACTAACAATACAAAGCACGCAAATGAATTTAGTTTAGAGTGAGAAGACATTCGTCACTGAATCATGGTGGGGCTGGCCAACATTTACCAGAGGAAGCGAAGTGTTTGAGATCATGTGCCAGACACGGTGCTGGGTGGCCAGGCCGTCAGTGTGCGTGACCACATGTGGGTTTGTGTGTGCGCCCACTCACACAGCCAGTGATGTGGGGAAAACAAATGTTTATGGCAGGATCTTGGAACCTTTTTTTTAAGAATTATTATTTTGGATCATAAACTAACAAGAAAATGTCAGTCAAGGGTATCATTGGTTAAAATAAGTTTTGTTTGTATTGAAGGAGTGCGTGTATATGCCCTATGGTGGAGGTAAACAGCAGACAGGACGGGAAGGGCCTGAGGAGGGTGGGAATGGAAAAAATAAAGAGAAGGGAAAAAATAAAGAGGTATGTAGGAACAAACCCAGAGGATGAGATCACACACTTGCTTCCCAAATTGCATCTGGTCTTCATGTCTACCCCATGCCACTGCAGCAGTCCAGTCTGTGTCCTCTCCAGGCTGGACAATTGCAGCCCTCCCTGAATGGCTTGCTTGCCCCAGCCCCTCTCCACGTATGCCCACACTAGACCCAGGCAGGATCCCAGAGGGCAAATCTGATCCAGCCACTCCTCTACTTAAAAGTCAGACCCACCCGGGCTCGGTGGCTCAGCCTGTAATCCCGTGCTTTGGGAGGCTGAGGTGAGTGAATTGCCTGAGCCCGCGGGTTTGAGACCAGCCTGGGCAACTTGGCGAGACCTCATCTCTACAATAAGTCAAAAAATTGGCTGGGCATGGTAGTGTGTGCCTGTAGTTCCGGCTACTTGGGAGGCTGAGGCGGAAGGATTGCCGGAGCCCAGCAGGTCGAGGCTGCCTGCAGTGGATGGGAGTGTGCCACTGCACTCCAGTCTGGGAGACAGAGTGAGACTCCAACTAAAAAGAAAAAGAAAATGGATTTAATACTCTAGTAAACTAAAGTTAAAATCGAAACAATTGAACCATCCTAAGTCAGGGACCACCTCCTGTAGTTGTCTTCAAATGGTAGGACTCTGAATTCTTCCTTCCTTCCCTCCCATGTTTCTTTTCTTTCTTTCTTCTCTTCCTTCCTTTCTATCTTTCTTTCTCTCTCTCTCTCTCTTTCTTCTTTCCCCACCCTACCACCCTCCCTCTCTTTTCTTTCTCCTCAGGCTTTCTGAGATGAGCATGAATTGTTTTATCACGGAAAAAGCAAAGCTTATTTCATTTTCCAAATTGGCTAGCTCCGCTTAGCCCATGGGATGAAACCTGTTCGTACAGTCCCACACAATCAAGGAAACCTTTGATGCCTGCCATGCTTGCAGTGTGTTTTGAGGACACAGGCCATGAGAATGCATTTCTCCTTGTACTCTATGATCCTGCTTCCCTGGACACGATCTCTGGACCAGAGATGGGAGCCTGAGACAAAGGTGACCATCCAGAGGCTGGTCCCAAGGGAGGTCACTGTCCAAGAGACTTCCTGTGAGACCCTGTTCAACCAGGTTTCCCTCTGAGCGGGAATGAAGAGAAGAACCTTAGAGAATGCAGCAGGGGACAGCAGGTGCCAGCTACGGCTGTGATCTGAACAGGGACAGCTAATGTCCACTTTTCACCAAGGCCTGCAATGATTTTGGAAGCCCTGTAAGCTACAGGGGCTGCACGGCTGCTCTGAGATCCCCTGAGCTTCCTTCAGTCTCCTCAAATTAAACTGCCATCGCCTCAGGGAGCTGGGCAAGACTCTTTCTTGAACCTGAAAAGCCTTGTTTCCTTCGGGTTCTCTCTCCCCACTTCCCGCCTGGGCACCCTAAGCTTCAGCACAACTACCCTCTTGTAGTTTCCAAAATTTTCCACGCACCTTCTCATCTGGGTCCTCAAATATGCTGTTCTCTTTCGCCCTCCCCAGTTTACCAGTAGGTGAACTCCTGTGTGACCTCCAGGGTGCACTCATGTCACCCTCTCCTTGAATACCTCTCTGACACTCCAAGGTCAAGGTCCTACCACTCTCCTCCACCAGTATGTTGCATATCTTCCTTTAAACATGGAACCAGGGAATGGAGATTCTTTGGTCAGGGTCAAGGCTGGGCCTTATTCTTATGTGTATCCTAAACTTTCAGCTTTGGGACTGCACACAGTGGCACTCAGGAAAATTTTTTTAGTTAACTGATTAGAGTAGAGGAGAGAAGGAAATTAAGGTGGGGAGGAGACAATGAAAGACTGAGCTAAAGAGACAAGGGGTCCAAGGAAGGGCTAGGTGGAAATAAGGGAGTCAGAGAAAGAAGGTTAGTAAGACAAAACCTTACAATGCACTGTGGAAAATCTTTTCCGGAATGCATGCTTTTTCCCATTTCTGTTTAAGGCGTCATTTCTTTTTCTTTTTCTTTTTTTGAGTCAGAGTCTCACTCTGTCGCCCAGATTAGAGTGCAGTGGCATGCTCATGGCTACCCCAGCATCGACCTGCTGGGCTCAGGCAATCCTTCCACCTCGGCCTTCCAAGCAGTCAGAACTACAGGTACGCGCTACCACGCCTGGTTAATTTTTTGATATGTTGTAGAGACGAGGGCTCACCAAGTTGTCCAGGCTGGTCTCGAACCTGCAGGTGCAGGCAATCCTCTCGCCTTGGCCTCCCAGAGTGCTGGGACTGCAGACTTGAGCCCCCGTGCCCAGCCCTAAGCTTCATTTTTAAGTACTCTTAGTCTGCTTATTTTTGGTCCTAGTGAGCCTTGATGCCCAAAGGGCTTTTCTAAAGAGTTATCAACTATTATAGAACCCTCTTTAGACAACTTGAGCTTTTCCTTAGACACTATTCCCACATATTTTGAGCATGAAATCACTGTTTCCCCAGAACAATACATAAAACTGTTTCTCTAGTGCCTGCAAACCCTCAAAAGTGGTAGAGGGAAGCTCCTACAGTCATTTTGGAAAGTTCACATCGCTAATTCAGTTTATGATTAACTATTAACCCATAAGTTTACACCTACTGAAGATAACAAGTAATTTCAAATAGTTATTATGACACTAAGTCAGATATCATATTTCAGCAATTCACCAAGAAAAAATACCTTCTTCATATCTCTTTTATGATATCAGACCTCAACAACTGCAAAAAGACTCAGAAACCTTCTGTTTACAAAGCATTATTCAGGTTTACACAAATGGTCCCCAGAATCAGAAGCATAATTCACAGAGATTACAGTCCTGAACATGGGAATTTAAAGTTTGCCAGAGCAAGAGAGACAAAGATCTTTCACCAAGAGATATACTAATATCCCTTTTACAGATGAAAAATGCTACTTTTTGGAGGGGAAAAAATAAAATTATCTAATTTTTGGAATTCCTAAACACGGTTAGTTTGTTATTTAAAAATATGAATGCCAGAATTCTTGGTTAAGATGGCAGACTGAATACACACACCTAATTTTGTTCTCTCCCCAGATCCTCCTAATATACGTCAGGGAAGTTTTTAAGAGGATATAAATCCATAAGAACGGACAAAACAGCAACACAAATTTGGAAGCTAAAGAGTAGATTGTCAGCCGGGCTCGGTGGCTCAGCCTGTAATCCCGCGCCTTTGGGAGGCTGAGGTGAGTGGATTGCCTGAGCCCGCGGGTTCGAGACCCGCCTGGGCAGTGAGACCTCATCTCTACAATAAATCAAAAAATCAGCCAGGTGTGGTAGCTCATGCCTGTAATTCCGGCTACTCGGAAGGCTGAGGCGGAAGGATCGCCGGAGCCCAGCAGGCGAGGCTGCGGTGGCCGGGAGCGGCCACGCACTCCAGTCTGGGCGACAGAGTGAGACTCCAACTCAAAAAAAAAAAAAAAAAGTAGATTGTCAAGTGGTACGGATCAGACCTAGGAAAATCAAGTCAAGTCAGCAGAGGGAAAAGCTGAGAACCAATTTGATTTCATTCTTCAAATTCTCAATGGTCTTAGGAGCTGGCATCACCAACTACTCTGGATGTGGGTGAGAGAGGTAGAGGGTCAAAACAAGAAAGACCAAGATGGAAGTTCTCTGAGAAGTTATTTATGCACAAGGCACAGCAGAAGTCTAGAGGTCCACTCTCCAGAGAGAGTAAACCCAGTTCAAAACTGACAAGACCCACCTGTGTGCTCAGTTCTTCCAATCAGTTTTTTATCCCCCACTCCTGGTTGTGAGCAGAAAGTCAGCAACTACCAGATAGCTGATAAATTCCTCTAACGTGGAAGAGAAAGACCCAAATAAAGAGGAAAAGGCAACTTAGAGGAAGCAGAAACCATGCGGAGATAAGAAAAAATTTAAATATTTAAAAATTTAAATAAAAATTTAAATAAAAATTTAAATTGCGCCTATGAAACAAAAAATCACCTGAAAGCTAAAAGAGGATACTGCATCTATGAAACACAAAAAGAAAGGATGTTAGTAAAACAAAATTGAAGTCGGGCTCGGTGGCTCAGACTGTAATCCCACGCCTTGGGAGGCTGAGGTGAGTGAATTGCCTGCGTCTGCGGGTTTGAGACCCGCCTGGGCAATTTGGTGAGCCCTCATCTCTACAATGAATCAAAAAAATTAGCCGAGTATGGTAGCGCGTGCCTGTAGTTCTGGCTACTCGGAAGATTGAGGCGGAAGGATCGCCGGAGCCCAGCAGGTCGAGGCTGCAGAGGCTGGGAGCGGCCACTGCACTCCAGTCTGGGCTACTGAGTGAGACTCCATCTCAAAAAAAAAAAAAAAAAAAAAACTAGACTGAAGTGAGAGGATCACCTGAGCCCAGGAGGTGAAGGCTGTGGTGAGCCAGCCTGGGAGACAGAGTGAGGCCCCCACCTCAAAACAAACATCAGATAGTGGCTCCTTCTGTGAGGAAGGAGGAAGTTAAAACTGGGGAGAAGCAAGGGTACTGGAAATGTTCTACCCTGACCTGGGGATCCAGATGCCATCGTGGCAGTCTTTAACCACTACACGTTTTATACCTTCTTCCGAACTAAAGACATGCTTCACAACAAAGTAATTTAAGCAATTAATTCTAAATTTTAGGAGCACTAATGCTATTCTCCAGGTTTAGGGATGAACCCCATCCTATGTTCTTTTTCTGCAAAGTGCTGCACTTCATTTTATAGAGATAAACATTGTTCACTTTCATGAAGTAATAGCTCCATTGTATAAAATCTGGGTTTTACTGTCAGTAAAGACTTGGAGAATCTCTTATTTACAATTTTAGGCATAAATCATATCACCTCTTTTTTTTTGATTCAGAGTCTCACTCTGTCGCACAGGCGAGAGGGCAGTGGCATGCTCATGGCCACCACAGCCTCAACCCGCTGGGCTCAGGCGATCCTTCTGCCTCTACCTTCCAAGTAGCTGGATCTACAGGCATGTGCCACCATGCCCGGCTAAGTTTTTGATTTATTGTAGAGACGAGGTCTCGCCAAGTTGCCCGGGCTAGTCTCAAACCTCTGGGCTCAGGCAATCCTCTGGCCTCTGCCTCCCAAAGTGCTGGAGTTACAGGCATGAGCAACCGCACCCAGCCGTGTCACCTCTTTAAACCTGACATTAAAAAAAAAAACTGACATAAAGACGGATTAAATTGAGTCAAGGTCAGAAGTTCCACATCTCTGGTTTAAGGCTTAGTTCAAAAAGTGACCAAATACAGTGGGTAAGAACTTAGGTGATTTGATTCTCAATTCTACTCATGGTAGGCAAGGTGTCTATGTCTAATTACCTCAGTTTCCCCATATGTGAAATGGGAATAATCATAGTATCTATTTAAGAATTAAATGAATTAGTTCCCAAAAAAGCATAAAACCAGTGCCTGACATAAAGGAGTGCTGAATAAAGGTGAGCTGTTGTTATCCTCACTATTAGAGATGAGCCATCATCCAACCACTCATTGTAACTCTCTTTCTGCAAGTGAGGTCCTTCCACCCCAAGGTCCACAGTGCTGGGCCTTGCTGTGGGCAGGCCTTCTCCTCATGGATCCTGGTGTCCACAGCTATCATCACCTCTCCATCAGCCACTTGTTGCAGTTGTGAGTTTGGATGAAGCAGGTGTTGTTTGTAACAAGTTGGTTTTTTTGGGTTTTTTTTTTTTTGAGTTGGAGTCTCACTCTGTCGCCCAGACTGGCGTGCAGTGGCTGCTCCTAGCCACTGCAGCCTCAACCTGCTGGGCTCCGCAATCCTTCCGCCTCAGCCTTCTGAGTAGCTGGAATTACAGGCATGCGCTGCCACGCCCAGCTGATTTTTTGATTTATTGTAGAGATGAGGTCTCGCCAAGTTGCCCAGACGGGTCTAAACCTGCGGGCTCAGGCAATCCACTCACCTCAGCCTCCCAAAGCACAGGATTACAGGCTGAGCCACCGAGCCTGGCTTGTAACAAGTTGTTTACGTCTCTTCCCACTTAGGATAAAGACATGGATCCCCAAGAATGGCAAACTCAGCTTGCTAGTGGGCTGTCAAATAGCATAGCTGCCTCCTTCCCCAGTCAGCATCACGAGGGCCTCTTCGCCGCAGTGTGTTGACATAGATGGGACTCATGGTAAACACAGGTGGTTACGTGGGACTTGAGGCCGCATGGTGCTACAGGGCAGAGGGCGATGGGTTGTAGCCAGGAGTGGCAGCTAACGCCTGTAATACCAGCACTTTGAGAGGCTGAAGCGAGGATTATCTGAGCCCAGGAGTTTGAGACCAGTCTGGGCAACATAGCAAGACCCCATCTCCACAAAAAAAAACCTAAAAATGAGCCAGGTGTGGTGGCACTTGCCTGTAGTTCCAGCTACTCAGGTTGAGGTGGGAGGATCTCCTGAGCCCAGGAGGTCAAAGCTGTAGTAAGCCGTGATCATGCCACGGCACTCCAGCCTGTACAACAGGGTGTACAGATCTCCCTCCCCTCAAAAAAAGGGCATGCATTGAAAATTGGGAGAACTGTGTTCCAGCAGTGGCTCTGTGTGACCCAGTGAAGGTCATTCAACCTCTCTGTGCCTAAGTCCGCCATCAACAGAATCAGACACATCATTCAGATTCCTTCCACGTGTCCAGGTTCCAGGCCTCTAAGTGCATGCTGGTTTGGCTTTAAATGCCATATAATTAATGCAGGGAGAAAGGGAGGTCACTTATGGGGTAGTGAGTCGATTGAACACACAAACCGTCATCCAAAACTGACTTCAGTGCTAGTGCTGACCTGCTTGGGCTTCCCATCCCCTTGTCTAGGCAGCACCCAGAACAATGTTATCACTTTTTAAAACATACGCTGAAACCAGTCCTTAGTCCAGACAATTGGCAGGTGCCCAGTTAATAGATTATTCCACCAGACAGTTGAATGCATTGGCCATTGATCAAAAATGAGGTCACTGCAATCCTATGTGCTATAACTGGAAAGGCCTGATGAGAAATAATTGTCTAGTTCTAAACAAACAGAAATCCGCATTCCTGTCCCCCTAAATTTGTCTTGTTTGGTGTGCAGTTCAGAAGCAAAGGAGGATTTTGCTCAAGGTCAAGTTGGTCTTGCTCTTTGGCCCTGTATGTTGTGGGTGTGATTGTCTGTGCATGCTTCACATCTGCAGATTCCCCCACCAGATTCCAGCTAATCCGCAGGAATTTCTGGTCAACATTGCCAGATCCCTGGTCTTTCTCTCAAACCTGCACAGTCGGAAAGAACAGGTCAGAAGCCTCCTGGTCCCAGCTATCTGAATCCGTGTTTAATTAGACTGACTTTCTCGGTGGATATGGGTAATAGGAAACACATGCATGTCCTTTGAAATAAAAAAGGTTCTAAAGAATACAGAGTCGTTGTTACCAGAGGCTGTGGTATCTTCCCAGCACACAGGCATTCACAAACAAAGCAATCCTGCCGATCAGCTGTGGGAAAGATACCCACTCCCAAGTCACTATCTACTGAGCCACACTCTTGGTCAAGCGTTTAAGGCCTCCCTGAGCATCCCTGCTTCTTGCCCACAAAGCCATCCAGGAGGAAAACGTTCAAAGCCCCAGTTTCTCCTCAGCTGCAACCCTTCCTTCCTTCCTTCCTTCTTCCCAAGAAGGTCGACTGAGCTTGCAAGCTGACCCCACCCTGGGCTGGGCTTCCAATGCAGGCATTGTACATTCCTCTGCCCAGCTGCCGCCTGTGCAGACAGAATACCTGAGGCCCGTAGCCAACACAGGAAGGTCGGCGCCTCTCCAGAGTGAGGCCTGGAGCGTATCCATGACCCTGGCCACTGCAGATAAGAAGCGCGGGGCTGGGGTTCTCTGCACCTCCATTTAGGCTGCAGACCCTCTCTCGTGCCTTCTTTGTTCTGTTTGGTTCATTCTTCAGTCAGTCACTTAACAAGCATACTGAGCACCCACCCGCAGTCAGCTATGCGTAGGTCATGGGAGGCACAAAAGTGATTGACAGATTCCTGCATCTAAGGCACTCATGTTGTTGTGACAGGCCATTTTGTGGGGCAACCCTGGGACTCCTGGAGCCTCCAGTGAAACCACATTTCGGCAATCCCATCACTGATCCCATCATCGGGGTCTCTGAGATTAGGGGTCCTCAACCCCTAGACCACAGACTGGTACTAGTCAGTCTGCAGTCTGTTAGGAACTAGCAAGGTGAGTGGCGGGTGAGCAAGCAAAGCTTCATCTGTATTTACACCCATTCCGCATCGCTCACATTACTACCTGTGCTCTATTTCCTGTCAGGTTAACGGCAGCATTTGATTCTCATAGGAGCGTGAACCTTATGTGAACTGTGCATGGGCGGGATCTAGGTTGCACGCTCCTTCCGAGTATCTAACGCCTGATAACCTGAGGCAGAGCTGAGGCGGTGACACTAGTGCTGGGGAGTGGATGCAAATACAGATTAACAGAAGCAGTGAGGTTTGACCGCATAGAGACCATAATAAATCAATTGCTTACAGACTCATATCAAAACCCTATCAGTGCATGGCAAATAAACTGATATACTTCAATGGTATAGCTGCATCTGGTGGCAGGCTTTTTTTTTTTTTTTTTGAGTTGGAGTCTCACTCTGTCACCCAGACTGGAGTGCAGTGGCCGCTCCTGGTCACCGCAGCCTCAACCTGCTTGGCTCTGGCGATCCTTCCGCCTCAGCCTTCCAAGTAGCTGGAACTACAGGCGCGCGCTACCACACCCGGCTAATTTTTGATTTATTGTAGAGATGAGGTCTTGCCAAGTTGCCTAGGTGGGTCTCGAACCCGCAGGCTCAGGCAATCCACTCACCTCAACCTCCCAAAGCACGGGATTACAGGCTGAGCCACCGAGCCCAGCGGGTAGCAGGCTTTACGTCAAAATCCAACACTTATTTTAGTCTTTGTGTCGCCCACCCATTATTTTATTTACCATTTCTGTCTACGCCTCTTTTTCTTTTTATGTCAAGTTGTATAATTAGTTCAGTATATATTATAATGTAATAATAATAGAAATAAAGTGCACAATAAACATTACACACTTGAATCATCCTGAAACTATCACACTTGCTCACCCCCAATCTGTGGAAAAATTGTCTTCCAAGAAACGGGTCCCTCATGCCAAAAAGGTTCGGGGCCACTGCCTTGGATTATGCCACCACAAACAAAGCACAGGGAGGGTATAAGCAAGAGGGACGGGCAGTGGATCCATCCAACCGCAGTCACATCTTCTGAGTTTCTCCCTCCCTTAGCACGAGCAAGGGCTTCCAGATTCGGGCTCGCTTTCTGGTCTCAGGAACTTGTCTTATCACAGCCAGCGGCAGGCTGGTCATGGCAACTGGCATATGAGCTTGGACCTAGCGATGAATACACTTTTCGGGACTAAATCATTAATGCTGTCCATTCCTGGATCCTCCAAAAGTCTGCTCATCACCAGTGTCTACAATATCACGAGCATTTAACTGGATAGTAACAGACCAATATTCATAACAGTGTTTTACGGAGCAGGATTAAGGATGCCAGGCTAGTTCAGAAACCCCCATTCAGTAGCTCAGCCCAAAGACCCAACCATAGGCAGCGGTGGAGGGAAACAGGAAAAGAGATTAGATCCAGAAAATGCGGAAGGGGAGAAAAGGAGTCAGAAAGATGGACATGAAAGAAAAAAAAAATAGAAGTCTCAAAGAGGCTCGGTACTTCCTGTGCCTTTTACCATGGCTGCAAATTCCAGTAGGCCTACTGCTCCCTCCAGGGGTCCAGAGGTCCCTGTATACACAGCTTTTCAAGGAATCATTCAGGAAAGTGGCAGAAATTCTCCCCGTGCTGGAGTCAGGCTGCCTGAGGTCAACAATGTCACAGCTGAAGGACTGAGCAGCTTCATTCCCAGGCTGGCCTCCCCACTGTGTTCTCCAAGGACAGTGCTGCCTGGGGATCCAGAGGGGACAGCAGGCTGAGTGGGAGCGGACCTGCCCAACACTATTCCCCACTTGACTTGGGACTTGAATTGGGTCAAGGTCGGCTGAGGTTGTCTACGGGCCTCTGTTCCTGGTGGCACCAGGGACGCATGTTTCAGTCACTGCAGTACCTGGTCCTCACAGTCCCCATCTCACCTCCTGCTTCCCCCTCAAGAGGTTTGGCTCTGACCCCTTATTGTTCTAACCAGGCATGACGGGCAGGTTCCCAAACCCCTTGACCTGAAGGAGAAAGAAGCCATAAGAAATCCACTGCCTTCCTCCCAGGGCATGCCAGTGCCAGGAGGAGCCTGGAAGCACCAGGGAATGGCATTTTGGAGTCAGGTGCCTCTGGGTTCAAATCTTAGCTGAGTCCCTTGGGACTCAATCTCGGGAAAGTTGTATAACCTCTTTGGGACTTCAACTTCCTTGTCTGTAAAACTGGAATAACCATCTCAGGCATCTCCCTAAGTTGTACCAAGGATAAATAGAATGACAAATGCCAAGTACCTGGTGCAGAGTCAGGGCTTATTAGCATTTCTTTGCACACATCCGTACACAAATAAGCAGGTGTTGCTGTGCATGGGGCCCTTTGCCAAGTGCAGGTCAAGTGAGACAGAAGGAAGCAGAGCTAGCCCTTGCAATGGGGGCTAAATGAAGAGCTCCAGTCCCTGCCCTGAGCCTGCTCCCAGTAGACGGGGACGACGGTCTAGTCTCTAGGATCCTGCCAGCCTGAGCACTGAGGTGCTGGGCCTGCCATGTTTTGGTGTGTCCTCCACTGAGCCTGAGTTCCCATCTCCACAAATAACAGAGAAGAGCTGTTCATGAGTAGAGGATGCCAAGCTAGGGTTCCCACCAACCCTGGTTATAAGGTAGCACTTCCAGGGGCACATGAAAATACAGATCAAGCCAGGCTCGGTGGCTCAGCCTGTAATCCCGCGCCTTTGGGAGGCTGAGGTGAGTGGATTGCCTGAGCCAGCGGGTTCGAGACCCACCTGGGCAGCGAGACCTCACCTCTACAATAAATCAAAAAATCAGCCGGGCGTGGTAGCGCATGCCTGTAATTCCGGCTACTCGGAAGGCTGAGGCAGAAGGATCGCCGGAGCCAGCAGGTCGAGGCTGCGGTGGCCGGGAGCGGCCACTGCACTCCAGTCTGGGCGACAGAGTGAGACTCCAACTCAAAAAAAAAGAGAAAGAATAAAGAAAATACAGACCAATGGGCCTCACCCTGGAGGTGCTGATTACTTGGTCTTGGTGGGGCTTGGGATTCTGTTTTTTTCCCACTGAGGCTTCCCTGGTGCTTCTGATATGTGGACAGGGATAAGAAGCCCAGAAATAGAGGCTGGGATGAGAGGCTGGGGTCCTCACTTAAAGCGCTCATCAGCTCTCCTGAGACTCTGCTTCTCTCTGCTGGACCGGGAAAGAGGTTGGATACTGATGTCTGGGTTCTTGGAAATCACTTCACCTCTCTGGTCACTGTTTCTGAATTTGTGAAGGGGAGAGAATCCTCCCCAGTCACCTTCACAGGGTTATTTGTGAGGTTCACGTGAGTCTGTGTGCAAAAAGTCCTTACTGAAAAGAACCACCCACCACCTCATAAGTGAAATATAGACACCCCGACACCACAAACACTTCACACAAAGGAGTTGGTGTTGCCTCCTGGCACTTCCATGGGCAGGGAGGAAAGATTGAGCCAGCTGTCCTGGGACAAGGCTTTCCAACCCTCCGAGGCTAGAAAGCAAAGTCAGAATCGCAACTCCACACAGAGGCCATCCTGGGCACTGCAAGGCCCTTCCAGGCAGGCCTAACTCACCACAGCCTGGAAAACCCTTTCCGGCAAAGCCACGCGGAGATGCCCTCCCACCACAGGAGGAAGGGAGCCCGCGAGGAAGGTTTGGAAAATGATTCCATGGAATCACGGTAGGAGCCAACTGCTGTCTTCATCTCAGGAGGAAAACGGGGCACTGGGGAAGGAAGACCCAGGCAGATATTCCATGGTGGGGGTATGGAGAGCATTCCTCCAGGCAGCCGCAGACAAGCCATCCTCAACACTGGGGCAGAAGAGGCCCTGCAGTCTGACACACCATCTCTCACTCGCTGTGTTCATTCCCTGCACAAACATTATATGAATGCCTACTCTATGCTAGGTACTGAGCATTCCAAGAAGACCCCGGGCCTGTTCTCTGTAGCCACAAGTGCAAGCTGACCACAAGTCCTGGAAGGGTGGCCAAAACACTGTGTGTTCATTGCATCCCAAATGGGACAGGGAACAGCCACCTGGGGACATTCTGGGTGTGTTCCTGGATAAATAATTTTGATATTTAACTTACTCGCTTTGTATGTTTGAAATTTTTTCAGAGAGACTTATTTTTTTTTTAAGAAATATACAACAGTGAACATGCTTCTTCTGGTGAATTAAATTCCATCATGGCAAATATGGCTCTTTCTGCTTCCAAATCAGCACATTCTGCCCAAACATTGACTGCTTCTACTCCCATACTTCCTGAGACGTTACCTCTGACCCTGACCACACCTCTGAGCTCTGGGCCACCAGTTGCTTCCACCCAGCCCTTGCTCAAACTCTCGCACTGACCTTGCCATCTCCCTCCTTCATACCCCTCCCTGCTGCCATATTCCTCCCAGGTCCCAGGGCATGACATCAGCAGTCACCTGGCCCAGCCCCTCAGTCTCAGCCCCTACCCCACCCCCAATCCCATCCTTCTTTCCCATCCCTAGAGACACTGCCTCCTCCTGGCTCTCCTGGGTTACAACAGCCTCTCAAGTGAGTATCCTGCCTCCGTTCTTTATCCCTATCCCGTTTTCCATACTGGGGCCAGAGCAATCTTTCAAAAACATAAAGCTGAGGTCTGCATCTGTCTCCCTTCCCACTCAGCTCAGAAGTAACCTCCTCTGGAAAGCCCTCCCTGCCTCTCTAGCTGCACTGAGAACCCCAGGAGCTGCAGGCACCCTGTGCAAACCCCTGTCACAGCACTTGTCACCACTTAGTAGCTTGTGTGGGTCTCCCAGGCACTGGGAGCGGTTAAAATGAATGAAATGGCATGGCATATCGTTTCATGGATGACTCCCTAAAATATGCTGGGTGAGAAAGCAAATTCCAAAAGCATTCATTCATTCGTCATTCAAATATGCATTAAATGAAAGGATCCATGCAGTATGATAAAATGCATGTAAAATGTTCAAACACTAAACAATAGTAGAGATGGTTTAGGGCCATCTGCATATGGTAGAAAAATAAAAACACATGGAGAGGCTCAGCCTCAGGACAGTGGTCCCTTGGGGGAGGGCAGTGGGAGGGGAAAAGCAGGGTTTGAACTGCAGCTGTAATGCCTTATTGCTTTGTGTCTTTAATAGAGCTCTGAAGCGAAACTAGCAAAATATTACCCATTAAATTTGGGTGGTGGTGTGAGACAGGGAGGGAAGGGCCAAAAAAAAAAAATTGGGGTGGTGGATGAATGGGTATCAGTTATATCATTTCCTGCATAATGGAGACACTTCATCAGTATGTTTTTTAAACTTTCAATGAGGAACTAAAATCTCAAATGCTCTCATGAGCATTCTGGGACCTGAGCAGATGGTGGCCACCCACCCCAAGGACGACCTGGAGATGTAAATATGACTTTTTTTTTTTTTTTTTGAGTTGAAGTCTCACTCTTTGTCGCCCAGGCTAGAGTGCAGTGGGAAGCTCACAGCCACCCCAGCTTCGACCTGTTGGGCTCAGGTGATCCTTCCACCTCAGCCTTCCAAGTAGCTGGAACTACAGACTCAAGCCATCACGCCCGGCTAGTTTTTGTGATTTATTGTAGAGACAAGGTCTCACCAAGTTGCACAGGCTGGTCTTGGATCCCTGGACTCAGGCAGTCCTCTCACCTCAGCCTCCCAAAGTGCTGAGATTACAGACTGAGCCACCGAGCCCAGCCTATCTCATTTTTACCGATAAGAAAACTTAGGCTCAGAGCATCTAACGTTGCTGGATTTCTAACGTCCTAGATTTCAGGCCGTTTCTTCTTTTTTTTTTTTTGAGTTGGAGTCTCACTCTGTCGCCCAGGCTGGAGTGCAGTGGCTACTCCCAGCCACTGCAGCCTCGACTTGCTGGGCTCCGGCGATCCTTCCGCCTCAGCCTCCCAAGTAGCCGGAACTATAGGTGCATGCTACCACGCCCGGCTAATTTTATTGTAGAGATGAGGTCTCGCCAAGTTGCCCAGGCGGGTCTCGAACCCGTAGGCTCAGGCAATCCACTCTTCTTGGCCTCCCAAAGTGCTGGGATTACAGGCTGAGCCACCGAGCCTGGCCCATTTCTTCTTTATGTACAATTCCAGTGCACTACTTCATTCAAAAGCAAAAACTTAGGTCCAAGAGAGTGTGGTGGAGAGAATTCCAGAAGTAGGGCTGTGTTCATATGCATGCATAACCCAGTGAGCAGACACATTTTGGAGGCAAGGAATCATCTTCAGAAAGGTGCAGAGTTGAAGATATAACTAAACCAGTAATCTATGGAGAGAGCATGATGCTCATTCAATGACAATCAAATGGGTTGTGTCAGGTGGCTCATGCCTGTAACCCCAGCACTTTGGGAGACTGAGTTGGGAGGATTTCTTTCCTTTTCTTTTTTTTTTTTGAGTTGGAGTCTCACTCTGTCGCCCAGACTGGAG
>NW_007259573.1:523585-526042 GCF_000164805.1 Carlito syrichta | reverse complement strand
TCCACTCACCTCAGCCTCCCAAGGCGCGGGATTATAGGCTGAGCCACCGAGCCCAGCTGGGAGGATTTCTTGAGTCCAGGAGTTTGAGACCAACCTGGGCAACATAGTGAGACCTCATCTCTACAAAAAATTTAAAAATTAGCTGGGCATGGTGGCACACTCCTGTAGTCACAGCTACTCAGGAGACTGAGGCAGAAGGTAAGCCGTAATCGAGGTACTGCACGCCAGCCTAGGCAATGCAGTGATACTCTGTCTCAGAGAAGGGAGGAGAGAGGAAAGGAAGGGAGGGGAAGGGAGAGGGGAGGGGAGGAAAGGAAAAAATTAACAAGAAATGAGTAAATGTTTTAGATTTGAAGATCGGAGATCTCAGATACAGCAATTACAGCAGAGCACAGAGGCAGGCATGCTTGCCCTACCCTTTTATATCTATCTCCCAAGCAGTGACCTTGGCCTTACAACCAAGCACAACCACCCTCCCTTACCCAGCAGAAGCTGGATTCAGCACAAGATGGACCCGTGCCTGGCCTGGCCTGGTCCAACCGACCCGCCTGGCACAGTGGCAGAGGACCACGGCAGAGCAGAGCGTGTGGACGGGCTCTGGGGCAGATCCCTGCAGAGAGAGACGAGGCAGCTGCCTTCCTGGATAGCCACGAAACTGAACTGGGTGAGGCATGGTTTCCTTTTTAAACGCAGAACACAGAATTCAAATGTGCCACATGTCACTTTATTTTCTAAAATGTATTTTCTCTATATTTGCCTGACTTCTACGGCAATAAGATCGTTTTGGCGTGACACTCATCTTACATAAATGAAAATATGAGCCAACAGAATGGCATTTTAGGAGCTCTAAGCCAAACAAATGCTTGAGAGAGCCTTGTTTAAATTAAGTTGTCATGCTATTTAGCTTTCTGCAGTAGTTAAGCTCTGTGTCTCCACAGAGCCTGGTGCAAGGATGCTTGTTTTGGAAGGGCAGGACAGGAGGTGGGGAAAGGAAGAGGGCCCAGGCTGCTGGCTAAGGAGTTGGGAGGAGAGGAAATGGGGCTGAAGGGAAGACACTCACGGATGTCACGGGCGGCTGGGAGATAAAATGAGAGGCATGACAGAGGATGACAGAGGGAGACAGCCTGAGGTGGAAGGACACAGAGGAGGGAAGGGTGTGCCAGGTGAAAGACATCTGACTACACGCACCCCGACTGTGAGGCCCCCACCTCCCCCTGCTCCCTGAACTGTGGCAGCCAGGAACAGCACTGGCAGGAGATTGGGGAATTCTCCTCTGGAAAACACGAACTGCGCCAGAGGAGAGACCTGCAGAAACTGACCTTTGGTAGACTTCCAAGGAAACAGCCCAGCCTGCCACAGGATCGCCCTCCAGGGATGCCCATCTGCCACCGCTGCCGTCCGCGAGACTGTGCCTGGAACTCCCAGTCAGCCTTGGGGTGCCTCATTATCAGAAATGAACGGACAACCAAGGACCAGACATTTGGAGGAAGCTGGCAGCAATTAATAGGGAGAACAAAACAAGATCACAGGAAAAAAGAAACCTGGGGCGAGCGGAGGACAGGCAAAACAGACAGCAAAAGAAAACCTCAGAGCCAAGCACAGTGACTCATGCCTGTAATCCCAGGGATGCAGGAGGCTGAGGCAGAAGGATCACTTGAGCTCAAGACCAGCCTGGGCAACATACCAAGACCCCACCTGAAAAAATAAATTTAAAACTTAGCCAGATATGGCAGTGCCACGGCAACAGAGTGAGACTCCGACTATAAAAAAAAAAAATCAAATAAAAAATAAAATCCTATGTTTTACAGCCTGGAAGAGTCAGAAGGAGATATTATATCCATGAAACAATTACAGGATGCAATTTTAAAATTAACAATTAGAGAACAACAATGAGCTCTTTGAAATTTAGGATTGCCAAAACAAAAAGTAGAAAGGTTGAAAATAAAGTTGAAGAAATCTCCTATAAAGTAAAGCGGAGAAACTAAAGAGATGAACTACATAAATAGAGAAGATTAAAAGTAATAATAATAACAGAAAGCTCAAACCAGGAATTCCAACATCTAACTAGTCAGAATTCAAGAAAACATACACACACACACACACACACACACACACAACAGAACAGAGGAAAAAAAGGAAAAGAAATTTTCTTTTTTTTTTTTTGAGTTGGAGTCTCTCTTTTTTTTTTTTTGAGTTGGAGTCTCTCTTGTCACCCAGGCTGGAGTGCAGTGGCACCCTCACAGCCACCACAGCCTTAACCTGCTTGGCTCAGGCGATTCTTCCGCCTCAGCCTTCCAAGTAGCTGGAACTACAGACACACACCACCATGCCCAGCTAGTTTTTGTGATTTATCGTAGAGACAAGGTCTCACCAAGTTGCCCAGGCTGGTCTCAAACTCCTGGGCTCAGGCAATCCTCTCGCCTCGGCCTCCCAAAGTGCTGGAATTACAGGCTGAGC
>NW_007259573.1:513864-523395 GCF_000164805.1 Carlito syrichta | reverse complement strand
GAGATGAGGTCTCGCCAAGTTGCCCGGGCAGGTCTCAAACCCACGGGCTCAGGCAATCCACTCACCTCAGCCTCCCAAAGCACGGGAGTACAGGCCACCAAGCCCAGCTGAAATTTTCAAACAAATAATTGAAAACCCCAGACCGAAAGTGGCCAAGCCGACAGATAAAAACATTCATTATGAAAGTTTAGATCATCAGGAGTAAAGGAAAGATCCTAAACACTTTGAGAAGAAAGAGTTTACCTATCAAGAACAGAAATTGGAACAGCATCAAACTCCTGGATGTCACTGAATGCCAGAAGATAAGGCAACAATGAATTTAAGATTCTGTGGAGCCAGGCGCAGTGGCTCACGCTATAATCTTAGCACTTTGGGAGGCCGAAGGGAGAGGATTCTTGAGCCCAGGGTGTCAAGACCAGCCTGGGCAACTTGGCAAGACTTCGTTTCTACAATAAATCAAAAAATTTAGCTGGTTGTGGTGGTGTGCCCCTGTGGTTCCAGCTACTTAGAAGGCTGAGGTGGATCACCTGAGCCTGGCAGGTCAAGGCTGCGGTAGCCATGCATATACCACTACACTCTAGCCTGGGTCACAGAGGGAGACTCCGACTCAAAAAAAAAAAATTTCTATTGGAAATTTCTTTTCTTTTTTTTTGAGTCAGAGTTTCCCTGTCACCCAGGTTGGAGTGCAGTGGCACAGCCACCAAGGGTTGACCTGCTGGGTTCCAGCAATCTTTCTGCCTCAGTCTTCCAAGTAGCTGGAACTATAGGCACACGCCACCATGCCCAGCTAATTTTTGATTTATTATAGAGACAAGGTCTCACCAAATTGCCCAGGCTGGTCTCAAAACCATGGGCTCAGGCAATCCACTCCCCTTGGCCTCCCAAAGTGCTAGGATTACAGGCTGAGCCACCGAGCCCAGCTGGAAATTTATTTTCAACCTAGCTACATTTGAAGGTAGAAAGTAACGCTTTCTATCATAGAAGAGGATGATTTGGGATCCAGACACAGGAATCAACACTGGGGAGCAGTGTAGGCAAGCACCAGCACAGCCACTGTGATCCAGACCTGGAGACTGTCCTTCCAGGAGAAGGAAGGCTGAGGACAAAGGCTCCCAGGAGAAAAAACATAACATAGGGAACACCGGAGAAAATACCAATAGTATGTGAAAGCTCTAAGGAGCATATTTTATATTATTTTATTGCGTCGGAGTCTCTCTCATCCAGGCTGGAGTGTGTGGCATGCTCATGGCTACTGCAGCCTCGACCTGCTGGGCTCAGGCAATCCTTCTGCCTCAGCCTTCCTAGTAGCCAGAACTACAGGAGCATGCTACCACATCCAGCTAATTTCTGATTTACTGTAGAGATGAGGTCTCGCCAAGTTGCCGAGGCTGATCTCAAACCCCTGGACTCAGTCAATCCTCTCGCCTCAGTCTCCCAAGTACTGGGATTATAGGCTTGAGCCACTGCACCCAGCCTAGGAGCATTTTTTATAAGGTCATAAAACCCCAGAAAATGACAAATAAAAAATAATGGAGTGTAGTGAGTAGAATGGCAGCCTCTGAAATGATATGTCCTTGTCTTAACCCCAGATACCTCTGAATGTGACTATATTTGGAAAAAGGGTCTTGGCAGATGTACTTAAATTAAGGACCTCCAGGTGAGATCAACCTGGAACTTCCTCCCTGGAGCCTTAGAAGGGAGCACGACACCTTGATTGCAGGCCAGAACTGTGAGAGTATAAATTTGTGCTGTGTTGTTTTAAGCCACCAAGGTTGTTAGGGCAGTCCTAGGAAACCAATACAAGTTTAATTTCAGGAAAAGCTGGAAGATATGTAAGAAAGAAAGCAATCAGAGTACCAAATTTAGCTCAAAAATGAATATTTTGTATGTATACATATCACTTTCATTGCATATAAAAATTGACTTTAAAAGGACAAATGGGCCAGGTGCAGTGGCTCACACCTGTAATTCCAGTACTTTGGGAGGTCACAGCAGGACGACTGCTTGAGCCCAACAGTTCAAGACCAGCTTGGGCAACATAGCAACACCTTATCTCTACAAAAAAAACAAAAAATTAGTCATGTGTGGTGTCACATACTTGTAGTCCCAGCTACTTGGGAGGCTTAGGAGGGAGGATCACCTGAGCCAAGGACGTGGAGGCTATGGTGAGCCATGATCATGCCACTGTACTCAGCCCAGGTGACAGAGTGAGACCCCCCAACTCTAAATAAAAAAAGAACAAATGACGTATAAGGAAAAAATTTTCAATATGTATAACAAACATTATCTGGCACTAATAAAAGCTAAACAAATGTTGCTTTTATGTTGACTTAGTTGCTAAAATAGAAGAGCTTCTATAAATCATTAAAAAGTAAGACAGTCTCATGGGAAAACAGGAAAAGATCATAGACAATTCAAAGAAAAAGAAGTGCAAATAGCAATAAAAATATGAAAAAAATTATCCTCATTAATGATTTAAGAATAGCAAATTACAAGAAAGGATCACATTGTTTGCCCATCATGTGACAGAAATTTGTTTGTTTGGGGTTTTTTTGAGTTGGATCTCACTTCTTCGCTCAGGCTGGTGTGCAGAAGCACGCACGCTCACGGCCACCCCAGTGTCAACCTGCTGGGTTCCAGTGATCCTTCCACCTCAGCCTTCCAAGTATCCAGAACTACAGATGTGCGCTACCATGCCTGGCTATTTTTTATTTTTTATTGCAGAGGCGAGGTCTTGCCAAGTTGCCCAGGCTGGTCTTAAACTCGCAGGCTCAGGCAATTCACTTGCCTTGGCCTCCCAAAGTGCTGGGATTATTGGCTGAGCCACCGAGCCCAGCCTCATGACAGAAATTTAAAAGACTAAGCATATTCCACATTTTCCAAGTTATGGGGAATCAATAACTCTTACCTACTGTTGGTGGGAGTACAGAATGTAACAGTTATTGGAAGGCAACTTGGCAAAACCTAACAAAACTTTAAAAGTACTTGCCCTTTGTCCTATGAATTCTAATTATAAGCCTTGATCCTGCAGAAATAAGCTCCAATCTTTATACAGAATGTTCGTGTCAGCAATACTTGTAATAGCGACAAACTGGAGAAATCTAAATTTCCATCAATAAATTAATCTTTAAAGTATTTTAAATCTGTACTACGGACTGCTACGCAGGTGTTAAAAGACTGAGGGAAGCTGGGCTCGGTGGCTCAGCCTGTAATCCTGCGCTTTGGGAGGCTGAGGTGGGTGGATTGCCTGAGCCTGAGGGTTCAAGACCCGCCTGGGCAACTTGGCGAGACCTCATCTCTACAATAAATTAAAAAATTAGCTGGGCATGGTAGCGTGTGCCTGTAGTTCCGGCTACTCGGAAGGCTGAGGCAGAAGGATCGCCAGAGCCCAGCAGGCGAGGCTGCGGTGGCTGGGAGCAGCCACTGCACTCCAGTCTGGGCAATGGAGTGAGATGCCAACTCAAAAAAAAAAAAAAGACTGAGTGAATCCTAAATGTACTGACATTAAAGGGTGACCATGGTGTGTTAAAGGTTGGGGAGGAGCAGCAAAACAACGTAGAATTTAATTGCATTTTTACAAAGAACTATGCAGTACATGTTTATGTACACGCACACGTGTGCATGTACACATGTAAAAAATAGACTGGAAAGCTATGGACCAACTTCCCTCTGTGGAATAGGAGTGGGAGAATGGAGTGAAGGGAAGAGACTTTCACTTTTTGCTTTATAAACTGCAGGACTTTTTATATTTCTACAATGCAAAACATTTATTTTATAGTCAATCAAAAATAAAGAGAAAGATATAGTTTGACTTAAGTATGTTCAATTTTTTTTTGAGTCGGAGGCTCACTCTGCCGCCCAGACTGGAGTACAGTGGCCGCTCCCGGTCACCGCAGCCTCGCCTGCTGGGCGCCGGCGATCCTTCTGCTCAGCCTTCCAAGTAGCTGGAACTACAGGCCCACGCTACCACGCCCGGCTAATTTTTCTGATTTATTGTAGAGATGAGGTCTCGCCAAGTTGCCCAGGCGGGTCTCGAACCCATGGGCTCAGGCTGTTCACTCACCTCAGCCTCCCAAAGCGTGGGATTACAGGCTGAGCCACTGGGCCCGGCCTAATTTTTTTTTTTGTCTTTCTGATTTTAAAATTAACTGGGGCCAGGCAAAGTGTTTCACACCTGTAATCTCAGCACTTGGGGAGGCCAAGGCAGGAGAAGCACTTGAGCCCAGGAGTTCAAGACCAGCCTGGGCAACATAGAGAGACTTACAAAAAAATACAAAAAGTGGCTGGGTGCAGTGCCATACACCTGAAGTCCCAGCTACTCAGGAGGCCGAGACGGAAGGATCCCTTGAGCCCAGGAGGAGGTTGCAGTAAGACGGGATTGTGCCATTGCATTCCAGCCTGGAGTGAGACCCTGTCTCAAAATAAATAAATAAATAACTGTTGTGGTTTTCAAATATGCCTACAAATTCTTTAATACTTCATTACAAAGGTGGAAAGTAATTCTCTTCCCTTTGAACAAGGCCTAGACTTTGTGACTCACTCTAAAACAGAGATTATGGTAGAAGTGCTGATATGTGGCTTCCGATTGCTTGCTCTGGGGGAAGTCAGTAACCACTAAAGCATCTCTTAGGAAAGGACCAAATGGGGAGAAACAGAGGCCTCCTAACAACAAACAATATTGACTTGCCAGTGAGATCCTCTGGTCTCAATCGAGCCTTCAGATGACTGCAGTCCCAGCTGATATCTGACTGAACCTCATGTAAGATCCTGAGCCAGAACCGTCAAGTCATAGTCAAATTACTGGCCCACAGAAAACCCAAAGATAATAAATGTTTATTGTTGTTTTATACCACTAAATTTTAGAATAACTTGTTTGACAGAAATAGACCACAAATACATATACCAATTTCCCTGTGGAGAGAAGTGAGGAAATTGAATAAAGGAGAAAACTTTCATTTTTTACTTTGCTTTTTTACATTTTTACATTGACATTATATTGTAGGATTGTTTGAATTTTTTTAGCCTTTTATATTTAAAGAAAGAGAAAGAAATAAAGTTAGTCATAAGTATATTTTAATTTTTTTTTCTGATTTTAAAAGTAATACTAAGTCGGGCTCGGTGGCTCAGCCTGTAATCCCGCGCCTTGGGAGGCTGAGGTGAGTGAATTGCCTGAGCCCGCGGGTTCGCGACCCACCGGTAAATTTGGTGAGACCTCATCTCTACAATAAATCAAAAAATTAGCCAGGTGTGGTAGCGCTCGCCTGTAGTTCCAGTTACTTGGACGGTTGAGGCGGAAGGATCGCCGGAGCCCAGCAGGTCGAGGCTGAGGTGGCTGGGAGCAGCCACTGCACTCCAGTCTGGATGAGAGAGTGAGAATCCAACTCAAAAAATTAAAATTAAAATTAAAAAATTACAAAATAAAAAAAGTTGGAAGAAAGACATTACCCAACTTCAAGACTTACTATAAGCCTGCAATAAACAAGATCATGTGGTATTGAAAAAAGAATACACAAACAAATCAATGGAATGGAAAAGAGAGTCCAGAAATAGACTCACACAAATATAGTCAATTGACATTTGACAAAGGCACAAAAGCAATTCGATAGAGACAGGATAGTCCACCCACACGGCATCCACATGTGAAAAAAAAATTAATCTAGACACTTACCTTACACCCTTGACAAAAAGTTAACTCAAAAGGGATTATATACCTAAATGTAAAACATAAAACCTCTAGAAGATAATCTAGGTGACCTTGGGTTTGAAAGTGAGTTTTAAGGTACATTACCCAAGGCATGATCCATGAAAAAAAAATTGATAAGTTAGGCTTCATTACAATTAAAAGCTTCCCCCCTGCAAAAGACCCTGTTGAGAGAATGAAAAACCAAACCACAGACTGGGAAGAAAACATTTTTTGAAAAGGTGGAAGATCTGGACAACCACTTCACCAAAGGTGCATACAAAAGCATGTTCAACATCATACATCATTAGGGAACTGCAAATTAAAACATCAGTGAGACACTACTGTGCACCTATTAGAGTGACTAAAAAAAAACTGACAATACCAAGTGTTGATGAGGATGTAAAGCAGCAGGAATTCTCATTCATTGCTGGTGAGAATGCAAAATGGTACAGCCACTCTAGAAGACATCTGGCAGTTTCTTACAAACCTACCCTAACATATGATCCGGCAATAATGTGTCTAGATATTAATCCAAATGAGTTGAAAACATATAATCACAAAAACCTGAACACAGATGCTTATATCAGTTTTATTCACACTTGCCCTAAACCGGAAGCAACCAAGTCCTTCAGTAGATAAATGGACAAGCTGTGGTACATTGAGACAATGGAATATTACTCAATGATAAGAATAAACAAGTTATCAAGCTACAAAAAGACATGGAGGAACCTTAAGTGCATATTACTAAATGACAGAAACCCATCTGAAAAGGCTACATAATACTATTCCAACGATACGACATTCTGGAAAAGACAAAACTATGGAGACAGTAAAAAGATCAGTGGTTGACAGGAGTTGGGGGTGGTTAACAGGTGGAGCAAAGGGAATTTTTAGGGCAGTGAAACTCACTGGTATGATCCTGTAATGGTTGATACATGACATTATACTTTTGTCAAAACCCATACAATGTATAATACCAAGAGTGACCTCTCAACTATGGACTAGAGTTACCAATAATGTGTCAATAGTAATTCATCCCTTATAACAAATGTACCACATTAATACAAGGTAGTTAATAACAGGGGGAACTGTAGCGGGAGAAGGAGAGAAGGGGCATGTAGGAACTTCTGTACTATCTGTTCAATTTTGTACAAACTTAAAACTGCTCTAAACGTAAGTCTATTAATTTTTTTTAAAGTAGCACTAGTCAGTTAAAAGGAAAGTAGAAATAAGAGAATTCATTCACACATAATCTCAATAGAAGGGCAATCACTGTTAACTCTTAGGCATAGTTCCTTCTAGTCTTTTTTTAGTAAGAGTTGAAATCATTCTGCTAAATTCATTCTGAAGGTTTATAGTTTGGTTTCAGTTTGGATTTTTAACTGCAAAGAAAATAGCCCATATAAAACATCAGTGATACCAAAAACAGATTCTAGAGGGACCAGTTGCTATGGATATAATTGAAAATAAATTTCATTTCACACTACACCCTGCTAATGTATTGACCAGAAGGCAGGAGAAATATTTGGAGTAACTTAGAAGAGCAGCCAAGAAAACTTCTAATCAAGAAGGAAAATACATCAGCCTAGCAGAAGGTTTCAAAGAAGCCAGCAGCGTCTCCCCACAATTGAACTAATTATGCTCTTTCAGCAACCATGTACATGGAGGGGAAAGCACCGGGAATCGGGGACCAGAGTGGACTCTGTCTCCCCTGCACTGACAGCGTGACAGCCAAAGGCCAGGAAGTCTCCTTAGTGCATGTGTCGTCTCCGCAGTGTGGTGCAAAGCCAGGAAAATAACTGCCCTTTTCTCCAATGGAGATGCTCCAAGTATTTAGCAAGATGTAAGACCCAGGTCTCAGGTGGTAAGTATGGATTCCACATTGGCCTTTAACACTGGAGGTGTGTGTGTGTGTGTGTGTGTGTGTGTGTGTGTGTGTGTGTGTCCAGGGGTTAACCTTTTGGGTGCTGTATTTTAGGGACAGTCTGGGAGTTCTGGAAGAGGAACCAGGATGCCAGAGGGTAGGGGACACTCAGGGAGTACAGGGGGCTGACAATTTTCCAATATAAGAAGTTTGACATATGAAGAAGTGACTAGGTCAGGTCGGTGTGTACCAACGAATGCTGACCTTGCCGCAACCAATATTTTTATACAAGATGAGACTGTTTAGAACACACCAGGGACATCCTCAAAGAGGAAAAGCAGAGTTGCTATCACCAAAAGACAGCACGTTGCGTGACAACAGGCCCTACTTCTCACTCAAGGGAACGGGTTTCGCATCAAACAGACCAGGTTTCAAATCCCAGCTCTGCCGTGCCTTGCTACAAATTATATAATCTTTGAGTCCCATTTTTCTCATCTGTAAAATGGGTATAATGGCTCCTATCTCAAGATTTGTAATAAGAATTAAGATAAGCCATGCAAAGAGCTAAGCCCAATGCCTGGCACATAGCAAGTGAAGCAACTGCTAAGTCAGATGCAGTGGCTATTCCCACCACCACCACCCTCAGAGGTTATTGTTGGGCTACAGATTTAAAACAAACAAACAAACATAGTTCTTATTCCCTGTCTCTGTCCTAGTGTAGATGCCTGGTTGCTATTGCTATATAAGGACAGAGTCTCTGAGGTGTGAAGAATCGGTCATGTTTTTTGTTTTCATTTTTTTGTTTTCATTTTTTAAGTTGGAGTCTCACTCTGTTGCCCAGGCTGGAGGGCAGTGGCACACTCGGCCTGCTGGGCTCAGGCGATCCTGATTCAACCTGCTGGGCTCAGGTGATCCTTTCGCCTCAGCCTTCCAAGTAACTGGAACTACAGGCATGTGCCACCATGCCTCGCTAATTTTTTTTTTTTATTTATTGTAGAGATGAGGTCTTGCCAATTTGCCCAGGCTGGTCTTGAACCCGTGAGCTCAGGCAATCCTCTCACCTTGGCCTCCCAAAGTGCTGGGATTATAGGAGTGAGCCACCGCGCTCGGCCTAGTTATGTTTTTTTTTTAACAGATCCTAGAACGAGCTCTATACTCTGGAAAGAAGCAAAGATGTGTGATGCCAAACCAGCCCAAATCACAACGCTGCAGAGTTATGGACACTGCGGGCAACAGTGACCCAACCCAGGCACAAGGACGTAGAATTAGAGTGGCCAAGCCTCCTCAAGGATGAGGCAAACCCAGGGTTGGATAAACAGTGATTGATTACAAATATGTGATACCTTGCCCAAGTGGTGTAAAACTATACCTGGCCCTTTATTTTTTCTAAGTGTAGTTAATGGATTCATATTTTGAAAAAATATATACAAAACTATAATCAAATATACACATATCCCCCATCTCTCAGAAATGAAAAGTGTAAACATTTACATCAAGTTTCTTTTTCAAAAAAATAAAATAAAAAAGAGGGCCACTGCCTTGCTAGACTCTGGTGTGGCCATGTGCTCTTTGAGAGATGGCTGTCACTATGCTTCCCGGCTTCGGCCCCTCCCCCAACTTGGGGAGGTGAATCTCCTCTCTCTCTTCTCTTTCTCCCTCTAATTTACTTTTAAATAAACTAATCTTTTTCATCTAAAAAAAATTAAAAAATCAAAAAGAAACTACGACAGACAAAATTACAGTTTAGCTTCTTCCCTACCCCATAACTCTTCTTGCCCACTTTACAATCACTATTATCAATTTGATCTTTAGCCGGGCTCGGTGGCTCAGCCTGCAATCCCGCGCCTTTGGGAGGCTGAGGCGAGTGGATTGCCTGAGCCCGCGGGTTCGAGACCCTCCTGGGCAACTTGGCGAGACCGCATCTCTACAATAAATCAAAAATTAGCCGGGCGTGGTAACGCACGCCTGTAGTTCCAGCTATTTG
>NW_007259573.1:495787-513844 GCF_000164805.1 Carlito syrichta | reverse complement strand
GGCTGAGGCGGAAGGATCGCCGGAGCCCAGCGGGTCAAGGCTGCGGTGGCCGGGAGCGACAGAGTGAGACTCCAACTCAAAAATAAATAAATAAATAAATTTGATCTTTATCCATCCAGATCTGACTTTTTTCTTTGTTTTACCTAAATTTTCTGGGGGTTTTTTGTTGCTTGTTTGTTTCTTTTTTTTGAGTTGGAGTCTCACTCTGTCACCCAGCCTGGAGTGCAGTGGCCACTCTTGGCCAGCGCAGCCTCGACCTGCTGGGCTCCAGCGATCCTTCCGCCTCAGCCTTCCAAGTAGCCGGAACTACAGGTGTGCGCTACCACACCCGGCTAATTTTTTTGATTTTTATTGTAGAGATGAGGTCTTGCCAAGCTACCCAGGCGGGCCTCGAAACCGCGGGCTCAGGCAATCCACTCACTTCAGCCTCCCAAAGCACGGGATTACAGGCTGAGCCACCGAGCCCGGCTGTTTGTTTGTTTCTTAAAAGAAATAAAAGGACACATGGAAAATGTGCTCAGTGAAAATGTCTGTGTGAAGAGGGGCTTCCAGGCCCAGGAAGCTGCACAAAGACATACCCACTCTCTTGAACCAGGAATGGCTCACACTAATGGCAGTAAAGCCTTAGAGGGTGTGGGGGGATGTTGTCTGCAAACGCACACCTATTGACACCAAAAGTAGTGCAAATCCATAAGGCTGTAAGGCCACACACTGAACTCCAAAAGGCTTACCTGGGTCTAGGTGGGTGAAAGAGCCCACCACAAAGTCCAGTGTGGACACGGCCAGCAGGAACAGCAGAAGCAGCTGAAGGCGAATTATCCATTTGACACCTGCTAGGTTAATCCCCAGCAAGGCCAGAAGCACCACAACTGAAATTCCTCGCACAGTCCAGATATTTCGGAGGCCCAGCAAATCTGAGATGGACTCAGCAAAGCCGGTGATGTACATGGCACCTGCAACACACTGACATGCAAATTCCAGGTAGGAAGAGTCAGCAAGACAGAAAAGCATCAGGAGCCCACGGGCAGAACCGCCCAGCACTGAGAACCCTGCTCACCAGTCAGGCACACTCGCTGGCACGAAGGCTCAGCAGCTGGGACCCAGCGTGGGGTTAAACTAGCCCTTCCTGCCTGTGAATCTGCCTCATGCCCCATTACTGCTTATCAACATCACCACAGAATGAATGTCAAGCCCAAGCCGAGAGCTGGCAGTCAGTGGTAACTAAGATGAAAAGACTAAAAGAGGAAGAGAATAGGACACTGGGCCAAAGAAGCCTTTGGATTTCTCTGTCCGAGTTATTCAAAAACTAAATATAGAATAAGAAGACATAGGGTCCCATCTACAGAGCCATAAAAGGGCACTGCAGCAAACCAAGTTTTTCTCCATTTCTTTGTAGGTCAGTATGATTTTTTAAGTTATCTAAAACTCAGAAATAGAAAACAAAGTGAGGGGCATATCTTTTCCAACATCATGTTCAATAAAGGCTACCCAAGGACTACTTGGGAGAATGTACTTAGTTTGACTCACTATTTGCTATTGATTAAATGTCCCAGATGTAGTGAAGCTACATGTTAACTTTTAGATTTTTTTCCAGGAGAAATACAAATAACTTCTGTCCAGTGGAAGAGATAGCCCAAAAGATTACGGTTTGTTGTCCTGTAAGACACTGACTGGTTTTGTACCTAACCCAGCAATCTTATCCTCCTCACATTTATTTATTAAATTGTCTAGCTATGAATTTATAAATTTGATCTCTCCATCTAACTTCTTTTTAACATCTTAATGACACCTCCATTAATTCAAATACAATCCTTGGCACATGTTTATTTTAGATTTTCCTGAGAGTCCTGATTTTGCCTTTTTGGAAATATTTGAAAGAGCATTTCAAATTAAATAGTTGAAAATAACACCAGCCACATTTTCCATAGTTCCTCAGCCTCAGCCCCTTTCTCTTTTCAGGTTTGTGCCTTTTCTGTCCCCAAGGCCAGCTGGTGACTGACATCACTATAGCCCTGCCCTTGTCACTCTACCAGGGAACAAATTCTATGAGGGCCTTATTCGAGTCCCTCCTTTTCCACAAAGCCTTTCCTCATCTCCCTTTTCTGAGTAAATATTATGCTTATGGCCAGGGACATATAATTAATGATCTGGTTCCATATTCTATCATAATATCATGCACATAAGCTTGTCTCTCCCATCAGCACCAGGAATACACACACCTTAAAAAACAAAAATCTGTATGCTGATGGCACCTCTTAAAATACTCTGCATTTGCTAAATATATGGCAAGCATTCAACAAATACTTTGTGACACGTGGACCGCATGAAAAGTGCTCTGGGAAGCAGGCACCATGCGGGTCTAGCCCTTCTGTGTAAAGGCCAGAAGGGTAATACGACGTCTGTATTTGAGGGAAGCTCGCGAACGAGGCCCCATTCTTCACTGAGATCAGCTCACTTTGTAACTAGGCATATAACATGTTTGTCAGTGTTACCCAAGTTGACACACTTGGTTTAAACATTTATTCCAGCCCTTCCAGGTTCCATATGGAAAAGCATTTATGTTCTTTTTTTGAGTTGGAGTCTCACTCTGTCGCCCAGACTGGAGTGCAGTGGCCGCTCCCGGCCACCGCAGCCTCGCCTGCTGGGCTCTGGTGATCCTTCCGCCTCAACCTTCCGAGTAGCTGGAATTACAGGCATGTGCTACCACGCCCGGCTGATTTTTTGATTTATTATAGAGATGAGGTTTCACTGCCCAGGCAGGTCTCTAACCCACGGGCTCAGGCAATCCACTCACCTCAGCCTCCCAAAGGCGCAGGATTACAGGCTGAGCCACCGAGACCGGCTTATGTTCATTCTTGATTGAAGGGGGAAGTCCAAGAAATGTGGGGGAAATATAATTATCTCTGATACACACACGAGAGAGCAAGAGAGAGAGAGAGAAAGACAGGGAGAGAGAGAGAGAGAGAGAGAGAGAGAGAGA
The DNA here is from genome assembly GCF_000164805.1 of Carlito syrichta. NCBI lineage: Eukaryota > Metazoa > Chordata > Mammalia > Primates > Tarsiidae > Carlito > Carlito syrichta. The sequence goes on along the minus strand of NW_007259573.1, from coordinate 510,864 downwards.
GAGAACACCTATGCTACCCTGCATTTACCTTGGAACTCAAATTTCCTCTTGACTAAACACTAAGAGTATGATGGTGATAATGATGTTATTTCACCAATATTTGGCTAGGCCAACAAAACTCTGCATGGTCAGAATTATCTGAGTTATAAAACAAATGACAATCATAGCAATGGTTATCATTTACATGGGCATCACCTTCCGAAGTATCGGATGTCTCTAACATGCAGAGGATGATGTCAGAAATTGAATGTGACCATTTGCCTCTGAAGCTTCCAAGCCTTTTTTTTTCCCAGCTGCAGAACAGAATTTGCTCACACGAGGTAGGATGGTTTTTGCTCCCAGCAATTCCAGAAGTGCTCCTCTTTGGGGTTTGTATCTAAAACCACTTTTTAGCCCAAAGATACCAGAAATAGCAAAAAAGAAAAAACTCTTCAGGATGCTTATAAGGGCATAGTGATTAAGAGCATGGACTGTGAAGTCAGACGATCTAAAGTCAAATCCTGGGTGAGTTGGGACAGTGTTTTAGTCACTCTGTGAAACATGGATAACAACAGTACTTACTTCAAATGGTTACTGTATAAATTAAATGAGATAATTTATATAAAGTCCTAGAACAATATTTGGCTCATAGAGTTATAGAAATAATAGTTACTGCCTGTAATCCTAGATATCTGGGAAGTTCACTTAAGCCCAGGAGTTTGAGGTTAGCCTGGGCAACAGAGTGAGATCCTGTCTCTACCAAAAAAATGTTTTTAATTAGCCTACTATGGTGGTGCACAACGGTAGTCCCAGTTACTTGGGAGGCTGAGGTGGGAGCATCGATTGAGTCCACCAGTTTGAGGTTACAGTGAGCTATGGCTGAACCACTGCACTCCAGCTTCAGTGACAGAGGGAAACCCTATCTCTAAAAAAATTAAATACATTTAAATTACTAGAAAGTAATGAAAAGGAGAATGTTTTATTCTAAAATTCAAGAGGTACAACTAAACTTGTATTTAGAAGAGAGAAAAGTGTAATCTTAAATGTTTTTATTAGTTAAAAAAGGAAAAATAAATGGCCGGACGTGGTAGCTCACGTCTGTAATCCCAGCACTTTGGGAGGCTTGCTTGCAAGAGGACTGCTTGAGCCCAGGGATTCAAGACCAGCCTGGGCAAATTGGCGAGACCTCGTCTCTACAATAAATTAAAAAAAAAAAAAATTAACCAGGCGTGGTGGCGTGCATTTGTGGTTCCAACTACTTGGAAGGCTGAGGCAGAAGGATCATCTGAACCCAGCAAGTCGAGGCTGTGGTGGCCATGAGCATGCCACTGTACTCCAGTCTGAGCAACAGAATGAGACTCTGACTCAAAAAAAAAAGGGGGGGGAAGAAAAATAAACAATATATTAACTAAGAATTCATAAAAAGATAAATTACAAATAAATAGAGAGCAGAGAGAGTTATTTAATATAAAGAAGTATGAAATTAATGAAATGGGAGAAAAAAATAACAGAAAAAGGAAAAGTAAAAAAACAAAAGTTGGCCAGATGTGGTGTCTCAAGCCTATAATCCCAGCACTTTGGGAAGCCGAGGCGAGAGGATTGCCTGAGCCCGCAGGTTCAAGACCAGCCAGGGCAACTTGGTGAGACCTTGTCTCTACAATAAATTTTTAAAAAATTAGCCAGGTGTGGTAGCGCACACCTGTAGTTCTGACTACTTGGAAGGTTGAGGCGAAAAGATCACCTGAGCACAGCAGGTCAAGACTACAGTGCCATGAGCGTGCCACTGAACTCCAGTCTGGGTGACAGAGTGAGACTCCAACTCAAAAACAAACAAACAAACAAACGAAAGCTGATCCTTTAAAAAAAATCAATTAGCCGGGCTCAGTGGCTCAGCCTGTAATCCCACACTTTGGGAGGCTGAGGTGAGTGGATTGCCTGAGCCCACGGGTTCGAGCCCGCCTGGGCAACTTGATGAGACCTCATCTCTACAATAAATCAAAAAATTAGCCAGGCGTGGTAGTGCACGCCTGTAGTTTCAGGTACTTGGAAGGCTGAGGCAGAAGGATCGCCAGAGCCCAGCAGGTTGAGGCTGCAGTGGCTGGGAGCAGCCACTGCACTCCAGTCTGGGCGACAGAGTGAGACTCCAACACACACACACACACACACACACACACACACACACACACACACAAATTCAATTAAATAGGCAAGCCTTTAGCAACCTGAGAAAAAAGAAAAGAGAAAATGCAAAAAATGTAGACTACTAGGATTTAAAAAAGAATAAAAATATTCATACAGAGGAGAGTAAAAGACTGCATAGAGAATAGGAATATGCCATAAATTATGGTACATTCACATTATACAATATTAAATGACTACTTAAAAAGCACTGGCTTAAATAATTGACCAAGAGAAATAGCTACAACTTAATATTAAGTGACAACTATAAGCTGTGGACTAGAGTATGAAATTTGTCCCCATTTTTATCAAAACAAACAAAAATCCATAAATATGTGACAATAAGCAGAGGAAAAGGTACCCAAAGAGCATGCTGGGTGTTTCCACTGGCCACCTCAAGGGTGTGTGAGGGAACTAATTCTTTCTTTACATTATCTCCAATATGTTAACTTGGCTACAGAGAATATCATTTTGTAATTCTCAGAGAATTTCATAAAGGAAAAATAAAAGCAAACATGCGAAAAGTACTCTCATACTTAAGCAGAAACTAAATTGGGGTACATGAGAGCCCAGTCTGCCTGTGTTTAAGAAAAGCGGCCCAGGACTCAAGTCTTGGCCCATATCCAGCTCATCGATAGGTAACACAGAGCTGGTCTGAGCTTGGGCCACCGCTGGGGCCAGGTGTGGACACTGAGTGACTGCCAGGACTTCCCTGGAGCAAGCCAACTATCCCAGAGGCAGTCTACCTTCCAACCTGAACACTGCTCTTCCTTGGACAACATTCCTGGCTGTTTGTTTAATGTGTAAACATCTCCAGAGATCATTAGATTCGTAAAATATTTTTATGTACCCATGATGCTCATAATCACAGACATTTCCTTTTCCTTTTTTATTCTCTGCAGAGAAACTTCTAACTCCCTCTCACAAGAGGCAGCGGGTGTTGCCACCATTTTAAAGAGAGAAGGTGGCCTATTTTCAGGTGCAACACCTCTATTACAAAGTATTTGTTTTAGCCAAATTGCACGATCATAATCATGGGCATTTTCCCTTTTGTTTTGGGGGTACTTACCTAGAGGACCAGAGCTGTCCCTCAATACCCCTCCCCTGCTAACAAAAACTCCAGGCCTATCTCAGGTCTCTATTGCTTTGCCCCACCTCAAAAAATAAAATAAAATAAATAAATACAAATAAAAATAATGCTAATGATTGCCAGAGCAGGATTGCCTCAGTCCTCCATTGCTTTGGTTACAAGAGTCTAGCACAGGGCATGTTAGCCACCAATAAATATGTTGGGAGCCAGCCATGGAGGCCTGCCTGCTGACAAAGTCCAGGGGGCTGAAGACTCCAGGTCACAAAGCGAATGTGGGCAGCTGAGACCCTGCTTCTACTTTTGTTATTAGTGTAGCCAAAAAGTTCTGAGGATGGAAAGCAAAATTCCACTCACACCTCCACTACCCCTTGCCTTTACTTCCCTTTGTTAAGGAGGTTTGTAATTCTGGTTAGGGATTGTGACTAAGGTGACTTGAGCCTGAGAGGCCTTTTGTTTTACAAACATTGAAGCTCTTTCTCCCTGGCAGGAAATAATTAACACAGATTGTAAACACCACATGTGAAATTAGGGAAAACTAGTCAGGCCAACTTGTGGCTAAGAAACCTTGAAAATGTTGCTTTACCCCAGCTAGTTGCAAATTGCTGTGTGAAGGTCACAGGTATGACTTGTTAATCTATGTGATAATTATAGTGCTTAGAACTTGGTAGTGATTTATAATGTAATCATTATAGGAATAAGTAAGTTTTGTATGGACATTAATAAATGGTAATCATTTTTAAGTGTTAGAAGTTGATAAAATTTATAGTTTAGGATGATAATGTTTTAAGATCAAAACAGGATGAACAAAGATACATTGCCTGTCCTGTCCATTCAATTGTAACTGATTGCCTTGGAAACAGAAAACATGTAGGGTATAAAAGGAGTTGGAAAAGACAATAAATCGGCATTTGTCCTGCTTGCAGTAGAGTCAGTGTCCAAGATTTTTCTCCTGCACCGATGCCGTCCCTCTTTCAGGAAACCCTGACCTGCTGGAGCTGGACTCCAGCATAAATGCTTCTAGACGCAGTGATGCAGGCCGAAGCTAGACATTTTGGTGTCTAGGGATAGCAGCCCCAGAGAAGCCCACAGGCCCACAAAGGTAGTGGAGCAAGGACCAAGGACCGGCCAAGAGTCTGGTCCCACAGAGCAGGTCAGCCGTCAAAGCTTCAGAGAGATGAAGGGAGAAGGGTTTTGGAGGATGCAAGACAGTGGTACTCTTTTAAAATCATTAATTTAAGTGTTTATTATATCTTCTAAATTCTGATGCTCTAGAGAAGGAGTTGGCTAACTTTGGCCTGCTTGCTGACTATTTTGGTAAATAAAGTTTTATTGGGACACAGTTATGCCCATTTTCTCATGTTGTCTATGGCCATATTCACATTGCAATGGTAGAATTAAGTAGTTGTGTGACAGAGATGTATGACCCAGAAAACCTAAAACATTTCATATCTGGCCCTTTACAGAAGTTTGCTGACCCCTGCTCAGAGGCCAATCAGGCAATCTGCTCTGGCAATCATTAACACTATTTTTATTTGTATTTATTTTATTTTATTTTTTGAGGTGGGGCCTCTCTCTGTTATAGCATGATCACAGATCACAAATCACAGATCACTGCAGCCTTGACCTTCTGGGTTCAAGCAATCCTTCTACCCCAGTCTCCCGAGTAGCTGGGACTACAGACATGCACCACTACACACAGCTTTTTTTTTTAACTTTTTGGTAGAGATGAGATTTCACTAAGTTGCCCAGGCTGGTCTCGAACTCTTGGATTCAAGCATCTGCCTGTCTTAGCCTATCAAAGATTACAGGAGTGAGCCACCGTGCCTGGCTAAAATTATTTTTAATTTATATGAATTGCATGCCTGCCCTGGTATGAGGGGGTGAGGGGCTAATAAGAACTACGAATAGGGAGGCTCAAAACCCAAACCACACTTTGGAGAAGAAAGAGCTCAAATCAATAATCTAATCTGTTACCTTAAGAACCTAGAGGTCGGGCTCGGTGGCTCAGCCTGTAATCCCAGCAATTTGGGAGGCCGAGGTGAGTGGATTGCCTGAGCCCGCAGGTTCAAGACCAGCCCAGGCAACTTGGCGAGACCTCGTCTCTACACTAAATCAAAAAATTGGCCAGGTGTGGTAGCATGTGCCTGTAGTTCTAGCTACTTGGAAGGCTGAGGCAGAAGGATCGTCGGAGCCCAGCAGGTCGAGGCTACGGTGGCCGGAAGCGTGCCACTGCCCTCCAGCCTGGGCAACAGAGTGAGAGTCCAACTCAAAAAAAAAAAAAGAAACTAGAAAAAGATGAGCAAGCTAAACCCAACACAAGCAGAAAGAAGGAAATAATGAAGATTAGGGTTGAAATAAATGAAATAGAGACCAGGGAAACAACAGAGGAGAACCAACAAAACCAAAAATTGGCTCTTTGCAGACAAATCTTTATCTAAACTGATCAAGAAAAAGAAAAAAAGACTCAAATTACTAAAATCAGAAATGAAAAGGGAGACATTACTATCAACCTTACAAAAATAAAAAGGATTTTAAGGGAACCCATAAACAATTAATATGCCAATATACTAGATAACCTATATAAAGCAGACCAAATTCCAGAAAGATACAAACTATCAAAACTGACTCAAAAAGAAATAGAAAATCAGAATATGCCTATAGAAGTGAATAAATCAAAATGGTAATAAAGAAACTTCCTACAAAGGACAACCAGGACCACATGGCTTCACTGCTAAATTCTACTAAACATTTAAAGAATTAACACCAATCCTCCACAAACTCTTCCAAAAAACAGAAGAGGAGGGAACTCCTTCCAATTCACTCTACAAGGCTAATATTACCCTGATACCAAAACCAGACAAAGACATCACAAAAAAACTACAGATCAATATTCCTCATGAAAATACAAACATAAATCCTCAACAAAATGCTAACAAACTGAATTCAGCAACATATAAGAAGGATTGCCAGACGTGGAAGCTCATGCCTGTAATCCTAGCACTTCGGGAGGCAAAGACAAGAGGACTGCCTGAGTCTAGGGGTTTGAGACCAGCCTGAATAACTTGGTAAGACCTCATCTCTACAATAAGTCAAAAAATTAGCTGGGTATAGCATGTGCCTGTAGCTCCAGTTACTTGAGAGGCTGAGGCGGAATGATCACCCGAGCCCAGCAGATCAAGGCTGTGGTAGCCGTGTGCATGTCACAGCACTCCAGCCTGGGATACAGAGTGAGAATCTGACTCAAAAAAAAAAAAGGATTATACAGTAACCACACCCTGAACATCCGGCTGGCCCCGGTCAGCTTCAGACAAAGCAGAGGCATGCCAAAGTTGCTGGCCAGGAGCACTCTAATTTTCTGACCGAGGTCCACAAGGGAAGGAGGCAAAGCAGGGGAAATGCTAGTGCAATGGCTTCTCAGGCTGTGACTGTCAGCACCTATTTGTAAACATCTTTCCTTCTAAATCAGTCCACATAAGAGAGATTTTCCATAACCCAGCTCCCTCTCTCTATCCAGGGGTGTAGTCAGTCATTATGACAGAGATGTATGACCCAGAAACCTAAAACATTTCCTATCTGGCCCTTTACAGAAGTTTGCTGACCCCTGCTCAGAGGCCAATCCAGGCAGTCTGCTCTGGCAATCATTAAAATCATTTGTATTTATTTTATTTTATTTTTTGAGGTGGGGGTCTCTCTTTGTTGTAGCGTGATCACAGATCATGTGGCACCTGCTTCTAGAGGCCAGTTTTTAGTCCACCCAAGGAGTGGGAAAATGAGGACTTTGCCTACCTTGCAGCCTCTTGGCCAAAAAATAGCAAAGAAGTAAAAAAAATCTATAGGCAAATCCCCAGGGTAATAAAGTAAACTGGCCATTTATTCCTCACCCCTCAAACAACTATAGTTAAAGATCTTTCTCCAGTTAAGCAAGTGTTTTTTAAGAGTGCACTGACAATCCGTCTGTCCTTCCTGTATCTGTTCTAGACACAAACACACCCCCGTGCACATGCACGCACACACGCACCTTTGTGCTGTTAGAGAGTCAGACATATTTATGCTGAAATTCCCTGCCCCAGTTGCCTAAAAATAGTAGAAACAAACCTGATGCTTTCTCTGAGGAGATTCTCGCACTCTTACTTGACAAATTCTTTTCTCGAAACTGTTTTTTCAACCGCCCACCACCCTTTGCACTCTCATGAAAGCCCCTTTCAATCCAAGCAATGTGCACAAAGAACTGCTTCTTCGAGTCTGTACTTTGTTTCCTGCGCATTAACTTGCCATGCCTGTGTTTTAGCTAAATAAGCCTTAGGGTTTCTCCCTGCTCACTGGTTTTCTGAGTGCCCTTGTCCATCCCGATGAAGCAGTCTCCTCATGAATATTCTCCTTCTCAGACAGAGCGTGCACACAGAGGCTTTCAGCCTCCTGTAGAGGCCACCCAAGCTATCAGATGCACTTGAGAGCTCCTGCTCATTTGAGAAGTGCCTGCTTCCAGAAAAATCCTTTGGCACAGGCAAAATGCCCCCTCTTCAGCACAGAAGTGCCTCACGGTTCAGGCTGCCACAGGGACTCCAGCCACAGTTGTGCACACCCCTCCTTAGAGCAAGAGCAAGAATGATACTGGCCAGGCTCTGCCCTCTTGTTCCAACCAGGCATCCTCGAGGCAGGAGTGGCAGAGGGAAAGAAACACTGGACAAAGGGGTCAGGGTTCAGGACTGTGGTTTGGCCCTGCCACTGAGCTCTACTTCAGAGCCCCAGCCTGCTGGTCTATGGAAAGGGGCAATGGTTCCCCCCACCCTTGCCTCTCACCAGGCCAAATGAGGAAGTGGATGAGAAGACGGCAGAGAGCCGGGCAGGGGAAGAGCGTCCTGCTCACCTGTCCAAACACGTAGAGCAGCCCGATGGTGCCTCCCGTCTGCCCGCCGAGGACTGAGGAGATCATGGAGTACACGCCGCCACTGCCCATGCCACCACGCTCCCCAACGCCAATGCCAGACAGCACGGTGATGAGGGCCACCAGGACCACGAAGGACACCAGAAACACGCCCATGAGCACTCCTGTGTTACCCTGTAGCAGGACAGCAAGGAGCAAGGTTGGGGTTAGGAGAAGGGGCCCAGTCAGACGTGGCCCTACTGGGAGCACTGTCCACCTCCCCTCGTCCCCACAGCACTGGAACCAGGGGCCGGAGGGTGAGCCACAGATGGGGGCAACTGGAAAAGGAACAAGGAAGTGCCACAAGAGGTGAGGCCCAGAAGTTCTACATGAAGGGAAGTGTCCTCACTTCAAACTCTTCCATGATTTTCCCTCACCTATAGGGTGAAATCAGAGATACCTGGTGGACTCATGAGGCAACTTCTAATCTGTCACTCTGTGCTCTAGCATGCAGTGACATGTTCTCTCTCCACTGCCTCTTACCCATGCTGATTCCCCTACCTGGAATGTCCTTCCTGCTCATTCCATGTCTTCACCAGTTTAATTCCAATGGATTCTTTAAGACTCAGGGTTGGCTGGGCGCAGTAGCTCACGCCTATAATCCCAGCACTTTGGGAGGCCAAGGGGAGAGGATTGCCTGACCCCGTGGGTTCAAGACCAGCCTGGACAACTTGGTGAGACTTCATCTCTACAATAAACCAAAAAATTAGCTGGGCATGGTGGTGCGTGCCTATAGTTCCAGCTACTTGGAAGGCTGAAAGAACACCTGAGCCCAGCAGGTCGAGGCTGCAGTGGCTGGGAGCGTGCCACTGCAGTCCAGCCTGGGTGACAGAGTGAGATGTCAACTCAAAAACAAAAAAAAAAAACTCAGGGTTTAGGATTTCCTCCTTCAGGAAGCTGGCCCTGTAACTCTTCCTCTGAGCTCCTCTACTACCCAGGGCTTAGTACCTTTTACAGTACCTTCATACTGAGTCTGCTTCCAAGTCAGTTTCTACCCCTAGGCTTTGAGCACCAAGAAAGCAGGATCATGTTTTCTTTCCCTTCATATTCTCAGGGCTTAGCACAACCTCCCATGATAGCTGCTCATTAATTGCTTGTTGGGTGAATAAACACACACACATACATGCCTGGAGACATACACTCTTAGGCAGGCACGTTTCAATGTAAAAAGCAAGAGACCCAGAGAGGACACTGACACGGCACATACCACACCACAAAGGAGAGGTGATGGCACACACATCACAGTAGCAGGGCGAGGGCAGACAAGACTCATGTTACGGCTGCTAGACACAGAACCGGGAGTGGGTAGAGCCAGCTCCAGAGCTGAGTGCCCTTAACGTGAGCTGAAAAAGTGTCCTGGAAGTCGGGGGTGCTCTGCTCCTGTCCACGAGAGGACAGTCCAGGGCTCCACGGTCCAGGAAGCAGATGATGACTGCAGGCCATCAGGGCCAAGATGGCTTTTTGCTCTAGCTGGCTCTACTCCCAGGATTCCTACCAGCCTTCTCCTATTAATTTCTGTTAATTCATATAAATGCACTCGGGAATATTTGTACTCAACTCTTCTATTAACTGTGAACTTCATATGGATCAATTTTGGGTTTCCTGCCCCCAAACAGCCCTGTTCTACTATAATATCCCCACATAGTAGGCCCATGAGAAAGAAGGCCCTTTGTTTGCTGCCCCCTCGGAGGCCACTGGGGGAGGAGGCTCTGGGGACGTGCTACCCACCTGGCCCTGGACTGGCCTGCAGTAAGACCTGGCTGGTTGGAAGCACTGACCACAGGCCACAGGTAGGCAGGGACGGAGTTGCCACAGCGAGCGGCCTTGCCCTTCATTTGTGGAGACCCATGCTTTCTCTCTCTTAGGGCTTTTTTACTTTTTTTTTTTTTTTTGGCTTGCAGTAATTGTGGGTATCTTTATTAACTATATCAAACTCCTTGGAGAACAAACAGACTATAAATAAAATATAATTTATGAGAATGGCCAGGTGTGAGTAATTTCAACACTTTGGGAGACCAAGGTAGGAGGATCACTTGAGACCAGCCTGGACAACATAGCAAGTCCTCATCTCTACAAAAAAATATATTTTTTTAATTAGGTGGGTGTTGTGGTGCATGCAAGTAGTCCCAGCTACTCAGGAGGCTGAGGCAGAAGAATCTCCTGATTCCAGGAAGTTGAGGCTACGGTAAGCCATGATTGTACTACTGTACTCCGGCCTGGGTGACAGAGTGAGATCCCGACTCAAAAAAAAAAGAATTTATGAGATATTAATGGCAACAGCAGGGTGCCACAAAATAGCTATACACAGAAGTCGTCCCAATTGCCTACATAAATCTTTGACAAAGGAAGGGGTCTCTGACTCCCTGACCTAGTGTGGAGACAAGGATGGAGGAGAGGAGTCTTCCAGGAAACACTGGCATCTAGACAGGAATGTGCATCTGCAGAGAGATGAGTCTCTCAGTCCAACCTGTATGTTGGGTCCGAGCAAACCCAATGAGTTCCTCCTCAACTGGGACTACCACGACTTAATCTCTATGCACTCAGTTTCTTCTTCTGCAAAATGGAGATAATAATAATAATAATAATAATAAGACAGGCTCGGTGGCTCAGCCTGTAATCCCGTGCCTTTGGGAGGCTGAGGTGAGTGGATTGCCTGAGCCCGCGGGTTCGAGACCCGCCTGGGCAGCGAGACCTCATCTGTACAATAAATCAAAAAATGAGCCGGGCGTGGTAGTGCACGCCTGTAATTCTGGCTACTCGGAAGGCTGAGGCGGAAGGATCACCGGAGCCCAGCAGGTCAAGGCTGCGGTGGCCGGGAGTGGCCATTGCACTCTAGTCTGGGCGACAGAGTGAGACTCCGACTCAAAAAAAAAATAATAATAATAAATAATAATAATAATATTTATCTCATAAGGTTGTCAGGAAATATTAAATTGTAGGAGGATAAAATACATTAAAGCGCTTTGAATGCTACCTGCCATATATATGTTTGATGAATCTTAGCTACCATTATTATGCAGCTACTCAAATAGTCTACCTACTCAATTTTCTCTTTAAGGGCTAGACAGGAATATAAGGATATCTGTGGGCCCTCTCTGGAAAAAGATTACCAGCAGTCATGTGGAAATGTGTACAAAACCCCAGTGACTGCCAGATGGTACACAATGCTGGCAGGATGTCTCAGTGGCGTTGGCAATGAACAATCTGATGGTGAGACTGGGGAGCCAGGAGAACTGATGGGAGCCAACCCAAGTGCCCACCAGCCTGCCCCACCCCAGCCCTCTCCCTAGCCCCAGCTTCCTGGGATAGAGATGCTGTCGGGCTCCATGAAAGTGAGCATGACAGCTGAGCACGGCTGCTACTTATTTTGCTGACGTTTTGGAGTCTCACTCTGTCGCCTAGACTGGAGTGCAGTGGCTGCTCCCGGCCACCGCAGCCTCGACCTGCTGGGCTCCGGCGATCCTTCCGCCTCAGCCTTCCAAGTAGCCGGAATTACAGGCACACGATACCACGCCCGGCTGATTTTTGATTTATTGTAGAGATGAGGTCTCGCTGCCCAGGCGGGTCTCGAACCCGTGGGCTCAGTCAATCCACTCACCTCAGCCTCCCAAAGGCGTGGGATTACAGGCTGAGTCACCGAGCCCAGCTGTCTTTTTTTTTTTTTTAGAGCCAAAGTCTCACTCTGTTGCCCAGGCTAGAGTGCAGTGGCATGCTCGTACCCGCCCACCAGCGTTGATCTGCTGGGTTCAGGCAACCCTTTTGCGTCAACCTTCCAAGTAGCCGGAACTACAGGCGCACGCTACATGTCCAGCTAATTTTTTAATTTATTGTACAGACAAGATGTCACCAAGTTGCCTGGGCTGGTCTTGAATCCCTGAGCTCAGGCAATCCTCTTGCCTTGGCCGATTTTATATTTTTAATGGAATTTCAAATTGTGGTGTCCTTCCTTTGTCCGTGTTTTTCGATTGCATGTGATAACATCCTGTACCAATCCCATCTTCAAGTTTCCATGCCAGAACTGCCACTTTGCCATTGTCTAAATTATAAGCATGCTACCAAATTATTCTTTAGAATTAATATTTTCTATTTCAAAATAATTGTGCCGGCTGAGCTCAGTGGCTCAGTCTGTAATCCCAGCACTTTGGGAGGCCAGGTGAGTGGATTGCCGAGCCTGCGGGTTTGAGACCCATGCGGGCAACTTGGCGAGACCTCGTCTCTGCAATAAATCAAAAAAAATTAGCCGGGCATGGTAGTATGAGCCTGTAGTTCCGGCTACTTGGAAGGCTGAGGCGGAAGGATCACTGGAGCCCAGCAGGTCGAGGCTGCGGTGGCTGGGAGCATGCCACTGTACTCCAGTCTGGGCGATAGAGTGAGACTCCATCTCAAAAAATAATAATAATCGTGCCATGACCTCTGCTTATTGTAATTTTATGCCTTCCCCTAGAAGCTTGATCTTATTTTTGGCATTTCACATTTGTCTTTGTTTTCATGACCAAATATGATTTTTCAGGTAAAATTAATGTCAGAGCTGAAAACCATAGATCATTTTAGGGCAAAAGGATGTCTGTGTGTGGCAGACAGCCTCGGAGATGGCCCCCTGTGATCCCTCCTAGCATTTATACCCTTGAGCAATCTCCTACCTGTGAGTTTCGGCTGGACCTAGTGACTCACTTTTCTTTAAGTATGCAAATATTTTATAAGTCATTCAAAATGATCACATTCGTTGCAATTTATTTAATAATTTTTGAAGTGCAAAATTAGACATGTGCATTCTTTCACTTTAGGCTACTTGTTTAAACCACTTTTTTTTTTAAGTTGGAGTCTCACTCGGTCGCCCAGACTGGAGTGCAGTGGCTGCTCCCGGCCACCGAGTTGGAGTCTCACTCCGTCACCCAGACTGGAGTGCAGTGGCCGCTCCCGGCCACCGCAGCCTCGACCCTCTGGGCTCCGGCGATCCTTCCGCCTCAGCCTTCCAAGTAGCTGGAACTACAGGCGCGCACTACCACGCCCGGCTAGTTTTTGATTTATTGTAGAGGTGAGGTCTTGCCAAGTTGCCCAGGCGGGTCTTGAACCCGCGGGTTCAGGCAATCCACTCACCTCAGCCGCCCAAAGCGCGGGATGACAGGCTGAGCCACCGAGCCTGGCTTAAACCATATTTTAATGACCAGAATATTGCAGAAGTGACAAGTTGTCACTTCTGAGATTAGGATTCAAAAAGACTGTGGTTTCCATCTTGGGCATTTGCTCTCTCTCATACTCTCCTAGATTGCTAGCCCCGAGGGACGTTAGCTGCCATGTATTAGGTGGCCCTATGAAGAATGCACATCACAAGAACCAAAGTAAGTCAACCATTACTTGAGTGATCTTGGAAACAGATCTGCCCTGTTGAGCCTTCATATGAGATTACAGCACCGACCGACAGTTTGACTATACCTCATGAGCCAGAGGTACCCAGCTAAGTTGTACCTGGTTCCCTGAACCACAAAAACTGTAGAAAAATACATATTTGTTGCTTTAAGCTGCTAAGTATTGGGGTAATTTATTATGCAGCAATTGGTAACTATTACCACTTGTACCTTTACTTTGGGGATGGAACTGACACTTCTGGATAGGCATTTCTCAAAAAATGATTAAAGGGCTAAGAGTCAAAACAGAAAAGAGTACCCTTCTTTTCTTCCACCTTTCCATAATCATCTGTGCATGGAGCAGTGCCTGGGGACCCCAGGCTGTCACTGATCAGGGCTTCTCTGCCACAGGGGTCAGGTTGGTGGGCCTCCCTTGGACACAGGTTGGTGAGGTGCTGGGCAGTGAGGTGGCCCCCAGGAAGTGAAGGAGCAGAGGTAGGTCCCAGAAGCCTAAGAAGGCCTGCCAGGATGAGGAGTAGTGTTGGAAGCTTTGTGTTTTTATAAGTAGGATCCCTTACAAGTTTAGTGGTGGTGGTAAGAGGCCTAAATTCGTAGTATCATGCCACAGAGGTTTCTGAACCTGATCTAAGCTTTCCATGCATTAATTTAAAAAGATTTCAGACCCACCTGACTTTGGCTAAGGCTGACCCTGAACTAAGACCTGGGTCTGGAGGAGAAGGAGCATCTCAGCCTGGCTTCTTGCAGGGGCTGAGAACTCTGTACATCCCACTACAGTAGAGTTTTAACCCCCTGGAATTTGCCCATGTAATTAATGGTTCATTTTATATGTTAATTTTACTAGACTATGGTGACCAGTTGTTTAGCCAAACAGTAGTCTAGATGTTGCAGTAAAGGTATTTTTTAGATGTGATCAACATTTACAATTAGTTGACTTTAAGTAAAGAAATTTATCCTCCATAATGTGGATGGGCCTCAACCAATCAGTTGAAGGCCTTAAGGGCAAAGAAAAGTTTCCCAAAGAAGGAATTCTGTCTCCAGACTGCAACCCAGAAATTCTTCCTGAGTTTCTAGCCTTCGGACTCAAGACTGGAGCAGCAATCCTTACCTGACAACATAGACTTGAAATATATATCTCTCCCATTGGCACTGGCTCTTCTATGTTTATCTCCTGCTGGCATTGGCCTTGTTTCTCTGGAGGACTCTGACTAATACATTCTACACCTTGAATGGCCCCTCTCTTTCACGTGTCCAGTCCAGCTCACCCTTCAAGGTCTGGCTCAACTGCATCTCCTCCAGGAAGCTTTGTGAATAACCATAGCCTGTTCTACCCTGAGGGACTTAATGCTGCTTTGAGATCTCTCCTAATGTGAAATCTACCCACCACGGCTATTCGCTCAGCGAGGGGAGCAGAGGTCTTGTTTCCTGTGATCTCACTGGCACTTAGTGCCAGATACATAGCAGGTGCTCATCAGTGTTTAATTCTTTTTTTTTTTTTTTTTTGAGTTGGAGTCTCACTCTGTCGCCCAGACGGGAGTGCAGG
>NW_007259573.1:474844-495705 GCF_000164805.1 Carlito syrichta | reverse complement strand
TGACAAGTTGCCCAGGCAGGTCTCGAACCCGCGGGCTCAGGCAATCCACTCACCTCGGCCTCCCAAAGTGTTGGGATTACAGGCTGAGCCACCGAGTCCGGCCAGTGTTTAATTCTTGACTGGCTTGCCTTTTGTTCTTAAGTCCCTCTGTGTAAGGAGGCACTCTGTGAGGGGCTGAGAACTCCTGCTCCGTTGTGGAATTGGGAGGGCACAAGGTGAGGTGAAGAATGCCAGGAAAGCAGGAGAGGATCACAAGCCAGAATCAAGATTGGCATCAACCTGGTCTCTCTGATTATCTCAAGTCCCGCCCTCCATGAGCCCTGACTCCTGTGTGCATTTATCTGTAGCTAAATCCACAGTGGGGCTTCCAGCAGACCCCAGAGACCTAGGCTAGCAGGAGGCTCATGTCAAAAGCAAGACCAGCTATCTGAAAAGTAAGACCAGCTATCCACTGTGCTTGCTTCTGTGTCATGTTTTGGGAGCATCTGTGCTTCGGGAATCTGTGCCCTGCACTGTGGAATGGCAGAAGTGACACAACTTTCTCTGTTGGGGGCCCATGAGAGGCCCCAGGCCACGGGTTCAACACTCACCACCAGCCAGCCGGTCCTCAAGAACAGCACGACCCCAAAGATGTTGATCATGCAGGACGTGAACACACCGTCCCAGGTCCCGAACAGCACTGGCTCCCACACGAACAGCTGGATCTTCCACCAGGGCTGGGGCTGGGACAGGGCCCCCTGGAAACAGAGCACACAGAAGTCAGTTGAGTGACCATCAGGAAGGCCAGGGAGGGCAGGGGAAGGGAATGGAAGTGGAACAGGAAAAGGCAGCAGGAGAACTTGGCTTAAAGGTACTCCCACCTGGCCAGGCATGGTGGCTCATGCCTGTAATTCCAGCACTTTGGGAGGCCAGGGCAGGAGGGTCACTTGAGACCAGGAGTTTAAGACTAGCCTGGGCAACATAGCAAGACCCTGTCTCTACAAAAAAAAAAAAAGAAAAAAAGAAAAAATTAGCCAGACATGGTGGTACACGTCTGTAGTCCCAGCTGCTCAGGAAGCTGAGGTGGGAGGATCATTTGAGCCCAGGAGTTCAAGGTTACAGTGAACTATAATCATGTCACTGCACTGTACTCCAACCTGGGCAACACAGTGAGACTCTGACTCAAAAAAAAAAAAAAAACCTAGAACGGTTTCTATTCTCCTGACCAAATGCTGACAAGTGATCTTTAAGTCTCCTTCCCTTCCAATACCCCAGGATTCTAAAGCCACATCTGGCAGCTGTTTGGAATCAGGCTAAGAAGTGGTTAAACAGGTTCCTCGCTCATGTTTCTAATTCGAAAATAACAAAGGTCACCCTTTACTAAAAAGACTAAAACTTGTGGAAATAGTAACATGATCTTAAACAAGACCAGTAGCCCCTGATGCTGTGAATGCTCTTACATACATGTGGTAATTAAGCTAAACTCCGGCATCCACAGAATCTTCAAGACCCTCAAACAACTACAGCAGTGATGAATGCTTCTCAGCTGGGAGGGGGTGAGGGGGAAGAGGCAGGACCCAACTAAGAGTCACGGTGTACAATGAGTCCGGAACTGGTGAACAAATGTTATCTCTAAACACAGTGAGAAGGCAGAAAAATCAAGAGTGCAGGGGTAATCCAAGATCCAGAGTTGCAGGGGCATGGCTCCTGAATGGCTGAGAACATGCATGTGACCTTGACCGAGGACCAAAGGCTGAGGCCAGCTACACTTGCTCAAAAGAAAAGGGGAGGAGGCTGCCAGCTTCTCTTCCTCATCTTGTGTCATACACTCACAAATAAGAAAGAGCCCCGAGAAACAGTCAGGGATCTCAATTGAGCCACGTGGGACAGATGCGCCAGGACTCCTTGGTGTCCCCAGCAGTCCCTGGTTGTTGAGTTCTCAGCCCCAGCTGGAGTTTCTTTTGTCCACGGGTACGACTGTTCTTCATTTTTCACAAACCACCACTGAGGACTCCCCTGTGAGAACAGGACTCGGGGCTCAGAGCAAGGGCTCTGCCAACCTATGCTTGTCCTTGAACCAGTGGTGCCAAGGGACCTGTTTGGTGAATGTAGGATTGTTTTCCAGGATCCTAATCTCGAAATTCAGGACATGGCCCAACTTCCTGTCTCTGCTTTTGTTCAACTCCCTATCAGGGCTCATTACAGGCCAATTATTTCTTAGAAACAGTAATAATAGCAACTATCATCAACAGAAAGAAGAATCGCTTAGAGAGGGCTTGCAGCGTCCACATCAGCTCTTCCTTGGACCCTCACAACAGCCCTGAGAGGCAGGCAGGGTGGAGGCCCTGCTGAGAGCTGAGGAAACAGAGGCTGAGAGAAGATAACTGATTGCCCATGGGCCCACAGTGGGGCTTCCATCCAGCCCTCAGGACTGTAGGCCCTGTACTTCTCCCGCACCACACTCACCTAGAGGAGACTTGCCCTTTTCTCCCCTGGGTGGAAGTCTTTCAGGTTTCCAATGCTAGCATTCTATACGTTGCTTAACTGCAAATACATCTGCCTAGCCGGGCTCGGTGGCTCAGCCTGTAATCCCACGCCTTTGGGAGGCTGAGGTGAGTGGATTGCCTGAGCCCGCGGGTTTGAGACCCGCCTGGGCAGCGAGACCTCACCTCTACAATAAATTAAAAAAAAAATCAGCTGGGTGTGGTAGTGCATGCCTGTAATTCCGGCTACTTGGAAGGCTGAGGCGGCAGGATCACCGGAGCCCAGCAGGCGAGGCTGAGGTGGCCAGGAGTGGCCACTGCACTCCAGTCTGGGTGACAGAGTGAGACTCCAACTCAAAAAAAAAAGAAAAAAAAAAATCTGCCTTACCCATCAATGCCCTCTGTGATTCTAGAAACCTAATATTCCTCTTGTATCCACACCCTCACTTTCTACTTCTGTATATGTGTTTGTCTAATGTGTTTGTTTACCTGCTGGCGTATGGAATGCCTTTCATTTCCTTGATCTCATTGAACAAGTAGTAAGTCAGCCTTTCCAGGTACTTTACATAGCAGTAGAAATCTTAGGAAACCCTTTACCTTGAGAATGAAAATACAGCCGGGCCGGGTGCGGTGGCTCAGCCTGTAATCCCAGCATTTTGGGAGGCCGAGGTGAGTGGATTGCCTGAGCCCCCGGGGTTCAAGACCCGCCTGGGCAGCTTGGCGAGACGTGCACCTATAGTTTCAGCTACTCGGAAGGCTGAGGCAGAAGGATCACTGGAGACCAGCAGGTCGAGGCTGCGGTGGCCAGGAGTGGCTACTGCACTCCAGTCTGGGTGACAGAGTGAGACTCCAACTCAAAAATAAATAAATAGATAAATAAAATACAGCCGGGTGTGGTGGTTCACACCTGTAATCTCAGCACTTTGGGAGGCCAAGGCAAGAGGATTGCCTGAGAACAGGGGTTCGAGACCAGCCTGAGCAACTTGGTGAGACCTCATCTCTACAATAAATAAAAAAATTAGCTGGGTGTAATGGTGTGCGTCTGTAGTTCCAGCTACTTAGGAGGCTGAGGCAGAAGGAGCGCCTGAGCCCAGCAGGTAGAGGCTGCAGAGGCCGTGGGTGTGCCACTGCACTCCAGCCTGGATGACAGAGTGAGACTCCAACTCAAAAGAGAGAGAGAGAGAGAGAGAGAGAATGAAAATACAACTGGTTTGAAAAGGGTTTGGTGAACTGAGTCCTGACAGCTTACGTCAGGGTGTTCAGGGGTGTGTCCAAGTGACAAAAGAGTATAACTAAGTCTTCCCACAGCCTGTTCATCAGAGACTGGGCAGGAAGAATCTGGGTTTGACCCTAAGGGTGCAATCCTGATGTTCTAGAGAAAAAACACTAGCTAGGCCCAATGAGAGAGGGAGAGAGAAGAAAAGGAAGAGGAAGAAACAAAAACGGAAAGGGAAGGAGGATGAGATGGCAAGTCTGGAAATAAAATGCCAAATGGGTCCTAGAGAGACCCCGAGGGATGCTTCCCAGGCTGCCCTGACATGTCACGCTGCCTCCCAGGCACCCACAAAGAAGCACCAGCTTGGATGTCCCCGTGCTCCTCCACAGGTCCCTTGTCTAGCCTCACCACTTGCGTGCTGCCATTCAGCCTTTTGCTCTGCCCAGAGTGAAGCTCTCGGGAGAGGACTGGTTGGTCAAGCAAGCCAGCTGGCTGCCTTGTGTCGTGGCTCTTTGCAGGTGGTAGGAAGCTGCTCCCTGGCCCAGTTCTCACTGGGTCCTGCCCGCTCTCTCTGCGTCTCTTCAGCTCCTGCTCCGACAGGCCGAGGGGCGGTCCGTGTCTGCTCTGTGAGCAGGCATCCAACAGAATGTTCGCTCCCCCCGCCCCGACCCCGTGGGACACACACTTTATAATGGGGATTCTCTGAGTCCTCAGACTCAACTCCTTCCTCTGAAGGAGGGTGAGGAGTCCCCTCTCATCTCAAAGATAAGACGCCCTCCTACAGATTGGAGGATGATTCTCCATGGCTAGGATTCTCTCTTACTGCCTCCACCTAGCCATTTCTGTTGCCTGGAGGAAGAGGAGGGTGGAAGGGCTGTGGTGATTAGTGAATGTTAGGCCAGTTCTGGGCTGTCTTGTTAAAGCCCAGAGAAGGGGTCTGGTCTCAACCGTGGGAAGCTCTCTTCAAAACCTAGATTTGGGCCCCAGTCATCAATTCCAGCATAACAAGAATCCCACTGGCTCATGCCTATGCTCCCAGTGACTAGGAGGACTGAGGCAGGAGGATCACTTGAGGCCAGGACTTCAAGACCAGCCTGGGCAACCTAGTGAGACCCTGTCTCTATACAAAACAATTTTTTTAATTTGCTGAGTGTGGTGGCGCATGCCTCTAATCCCAGCAACTCGGGAGGTTGAGGCAGGAGGGTCATTTGAAGCCAGGAGTTCAAAACCAGCTTGGACAATATAGTAAGACCCTGTCTCTACAAACAAATTTTTAAAAAATTAGCCAGTGGTGCACACCTGTAGTCCCAACAACTTGAGAGGCTGAGGCAGAAGGATTGCTTGAGGCCAGGAGTCTGAGGCTTCAGTAAGTTACAATCTCACCACTGCACTCCAGCCTGAGCAAGAGTGAGGCCTAGTCTTTAAAAAAAAAATCCCACTCAACATTCTTTTATGAAGCTATAACTAACGGGTAGGAGGAAAGAGGTGGCCATGGGATATGTAGAGGGTCTCCCGGGAAACCAATGGAGGCTAAAGAGGACAAAAAAAACACGAGGAGGCAAACCAGTCCCTCAGAAAGCCACCATGGAACAGGCTCAAGGGTAAGGCTCCTCTCTTTCCCTAGGACCCTCAGCCAGGCAAGGGTCAGCCTAACAGGTGATCTCTCCTTTGTGCCGCTCACTGCTGGGGTAAGATGCCAGGCTCTTGTCCCTCTGAGCCCAGGGGTCAGCACCCCGTGCTGGAAAAACCATGACTGCCTGGTGGGTGTTTTCATTTCAGCAGAAGAAATCTTGGTTTTTCCAAGGGAGAAGCCTTTCTTCTGTGAGTAGGGCATCTCTGCCCTAGAGCAGCCATCTGGAAAGTCCGGGCCACTGAGGAGGGGCTGCTCTCCATCCTGCACCCAGTTAGCAGAACCGAGTGAGAGCCAGGCACATTCCGCCAGCAGCAACGATCCAGGCTCGTGCCCAGGAGGGGGACTTCTGCCTGAAACAGCCACTGCCCAGGCCTGCATGAACATACCTAAAACGTGAGATGATACCCTTTCTCCCTTCCGGCAGCTGGAGGAAAAACCACCAAGTGAGAAACTCTGCTTCTGTTCATGCAGGTCTGGGGTGGGCCCAAGCAAGACATGGCCTGTCCCTTTCTCCCAAAGTACCCCTGCAGAAATGGGTTGTACCCAGATCGCACACATGTGAAGCAGCAGCTTGCTTCCTGAATGTTAATTATTTCATCATCAATTAAACATCAGAGAATATGCCCAGACTGCTGCTGAACTGTGATTCAGGGGGCCTTCCCCTGGCTCTGGACAGGCACCGTGGGCTGGACCACAGTGACGGAGAGCTGGGCAGGGGGCCAGCATGGCCATGGGTGCCATGGGCCAGAGCCCACCTGCAGAACCTGCATAAAATGCAGACAGCTACATACCTGCATCACAGGGTTTTGTCATGCTAGGATGAGATGATCATTGTGGAAGCTTTGTGTGAGCGTGAAACACAACAGATGATTTTAAATGTGAGGATTTCTTCAGGGAAGTTGGAAGAAAGCCAAAGAAGAGAAGTCTTGTTGGCTGTCTTTTGTTTTCTCCAGCTAACTCGTTTAAAGTGGAACCCTTACTCTGAAAGCTGCGTCTCTAACTCCTGCCCCGTCCAGGTGTTAGGGGAGCCAGTCCCTTCTGTTTTGTGGTAAGAGTTCCAGAATGGACCTCCAGTGAGAGCTCTGCCATCCAGATTGATGTTGGAAATGGAAACAGCTCTGTGGCAGGGAGCAAGGATCCCGTTGGAGTGGTGGAGGTCTGATTTCCCTGGATTGAGATCTGAGCAGCACCCTCGGTTTGTAATGATGTAGCCATTCCTAGAAATGTGAGGTCTCCGTGGCAGTGTTGGTCTCTTCTGCCACAGAGCCTGTATGGAAGCCAATGTTTAAATCCAGCTGTGTTTGTATGTGCGAACTGTGTTTTCTCCACAGCTGTGTATCCTCCATTCTTGCTCAAGGATGGGACTTTCTGGGCACAGCCTGGTCATACAACAGCACCGCTCCAGGAGCAACAAGATCCTCAGACACCGTGAAAGCATTGAGGCTGATGTGAAAACGCTGCAAGTTCTGCCTCCCAGGACCACACGCAGCTCCTTTCCTAAAAGCAGCCACTTCCACTTCCACCCCCAGGACTCAGGGCCCAGAGACACACATGCTCTGGACACCAGATGCCAGCCCACAAATGACAAAACCCTGCAGCAGCAATGCCTGGTCACCCCTGCCCTTCCCAACCTGTTTGACCAAAGGCCCTTACTGCAGGACTCAGTCTGCTGCTAGAAAGTCTATATGAATTTGACACAAGAAGGAGCAACGTGGACCCTAATGCCCTCCCCCCAGTAACAAGCAAACTACGTAGAAGTCAACTGCAAAAATTTTATTCTCCTGGGTGATTCAGTGTATCAGCCAATGCAATATCCATTTAGGAATTCTTATGTAGTGAGTATACCCCGATCATCTAGTTTAGATTTTTGGAATCACATTAATATCTTACATACTCAAAAGCAAATTAAATAAACAAGGATGAAGGTAAAAGTCAAAATAGAAAACAAATACACAAAAATTAACCTAACTGTAGTTCAAATGAATAACATAACCACACTTAGGGTGAAAAAAGAACTATCAAAAGTTACCAAAGTAATTTTTAAAAAAAATTTTGTAGAGACAAGGTCTCGCTATGTTTCCCAGACTGGTCTTGAACTCCTAAACGTAAGCAGTCCTCTCACCTTGGCTCCCAAAGTACTGGGATTACAGGCATGAGCCACTGAGCCCAGTCTAGAGTTACTTTTGAACACAGCACTTTGACAACATGCTGTCAGTCCAAAGACAAAAATAACTACAAATTAATACTAAGTTCTAGATAGAGGTTTTTTTTTTTTTTTTGGTAAGGGCAATGAGTTACCAACTCTGAATCTGCTTTCTGTGAATTACAGAATTGAGAAAATAACAAAATGTACTGAACAGGAGTCAAGTTTCTCACTGTTGGAGAAGGAATTGCATCCGAGGAAAAAGAAAAGAATAAACCAGGCTCAGTGGCTCAGCCTGTAATCCCGCGCTTTGGGAGGCTGTGAGTGGATTGCCTGAGTCTGTGGGTTCAAGACCTGCCTGGGCAACTTGACGAGACCTCATCTCTACAATAAATCAAAAATAATTAGCTGGGTGTGGTAGTGCGTACCTGTAGTTCCAGCTACTTGGAAGACTGAGGCGGAAGAATTGCCGGGGCCCAGCAGGTTGAGGCTGCGGTGGCCGGGAACGTGCCACTGCACTCCAGTCTGGGTGACAGAGTGAAACTCCAACTCAAAACAAGGAAAAGAAAAGAAAAGAACAGAAGAACGAACCTTGTGGTGATGAACTGGAGTTAGAGCTATCAGCATGAATTTATGGTGCTTAATCTACACAGAGAGATATGGAGATAGATAAATATACATGTCTAGATTTATATTTATATTCCTTCCCTCTGTCCACTTAAAGTGTCTATAAGCAAAGCCATCCCAGCAACAATGAACACACTGCACACCCAGATCTTGGTTTCTAAATATCACTCCTCATTTCAAGGAACCAGGGTTCTTTATGGAGGCTGTTGATTTAAGGCTGGGGCAGAGACAAGTATAAAATGAACCTGGAATATCTTGTATCAGAAAGTAAGGAAATGCTAAGGAAAAAAAAAAAGACAAGGATGTGTCCAAAGGACATAAGCACCAGCTTGAAGGGGCTCTCAACAGCCAAATCTGGCACAATTTGGTCATCAAAATAAATAATAGCAGCCATTCTCTGCCTGCCCAGAGACCCGGACCTGTGAACCTGTTGCAGTCACGAGGGACCAGTGGCAGCGCAGTCGGTTGGCCGGCCACCATTTGGCCTGTGGCGTGGCCTGCAGCGATGATGAGTTTTTTTTTTTTTTTGAGTTGGAGTGTCACTCTGTCGCCCAGACTGGAGTGCAGTGGCTGCTCCCTGCCACCGCAGCCTCGACCTGCTGGGCTCCGGCAATCCTTCCGCCTCAGCCTTCCAAGCAGCTGGAACTACAGGCGTGTGCTACCACACCCGACTAATTTTTTTTTTATTTATTGTAGAGATGAGGTCTCGCTGCCCAGGCGGGTCTCGAACCCGCGGGCTCAGGCAATCCACTCACCTCAGCTTCCCAAAGGCGCGGGATTACAGGCTGAGCCACCGAGCCCAGCTGGCGATGATGCGTTTACCCCTCAACCCTGAAACCTTTCCTCAACGGCCTCACAGGGAAGTCAGTGCTGGTGAAGCTCAAGTAGGGGATGGAGTACATGGGCTACCTGGTGAACACGCAGCTTGCAAATACAGAAGAATACATAGACGAGGTACAGTCTGGACACCTGTGTGAAGTCTTAAGGTGTAACAATGTCCTTATATCAGAGGTGTTGAAGAAGAGGAAGGAGATGGGGAAATGAGGGGATACTAACTTTCGTGGGGTTTTCATATATATTTCTAGACAATAAAGATCTGTTTGTTTTTCAACGTGACTTGTGAACTCTTTGTATGCAGGTATTTATGTACAAAGTGCACGTGTTGAAGCAATTGGAAGATTATTCACAGAACTCATGCTTAGATGCCATCGGGCTTCGCTTAGGTTGGTTTGGGTCTATAAGCCTGATATTCTGCTTCTTTCCTATAAGGGATAATTGTTTATATGCTTTAAACATCCTTACAAAGGTGCATTTCAGATCTTTTCTTATAGTTATATACTGACTGAGGCCTTTTACAAGCGGCTGTTTCTTTTAGTTACTTCTGAGCCACGTTTAACACGTATGAAATGAAACATTTTCTTAGTATTTATTTATATATACTGTCTTACTTGGTAGTCAGGAAACGATAATTCTCTATCCACATAAACTAAGTGCGCATATTATAGCTACAATTGAGACATCGTCTAAAAACTAAAATGACCATGGAGATAGGACACAACAGAAATTGTGGACTGGTGTGGAGGCTGAAGGCATATATATGGTTTGTTCACTTAAGAGAATAAAATTGTCTAAACAGAACTTAATGTGAAGTAAACATCAGTCTCACAGTTGCATTTGGAGACCTTAAAAATAAATAAATAAGTAAATATATAAATAATAGCAACAGAATAATTATGAATAGAATAAGAATTTAAATCCATGTAGATATAAAGAAATGAATAAATTAAAATCTGAGCAAGAAGAGAAAGTCCTTCCTTACAACGGAAAAGCAACTAATATCTGTGGAAGAAATTATGGTGTTAGAAACTCAACATTTTTCAGCCATCCCAGTAATAACCAATTCTGCCAAGAATCATCAATGGATGCCAAAGCTAGTAGATGAAAGATTAATGAGGAACAGAATATTTCCACAGTACCTAGGTATCCACAACAAATCGTTAATTACAAAAGGAAATTAGCAACTTTAGAGTGGGTTAACCTGATAGACGCTGACTTAATAAGTAACCAAAGTTAATACCACCAATAATGGGACAAATGGAAACCGTGTGCCTCCTAATATGTCTTAAGAAGAGCACAGCATCACTTCTATGGTATTTCTGCCAAAACCACAAGCCCTAACCTGAAACTAATCAGGAGGGATCACATCCCAAACTGAGGGACATTTCTACACAATAACTGGCCTGTGTTCTTAAAAAAAAGAAAAAAAAAAGTCAAGGTCATGAAAGAGAAAGGAAAGGAGAAACGGCTCCAGATTTAAAGGAATATAACATCTTAATGTACCCTATGGTCCTGAATTGGATCCTGGATGCACAGTGGGGGGACCTATAGGATATTAGTGGGATTACTGGTAAGAGTTTAATGTGGAACTGTGGATGAGATAATAGAATTTTTCAATGTTAAATTTCCTAATCTCGATAAATATACTGTGATTAAGTAAAAGAAAATTCTTAGGTTGGATACGGTGGCTCACAACTGTTGTCCCAGCTCTTTAGGAGGACGAGGCAGGATTGCTTGAGTCTAGGAGTTTGAGACCAGCCTAGGCAATATAGCAAGACCTACTCTCTATAAAAAGAAAAAATAATCAAAAAATTGGTGGCAGGTACCTATAGTCCCAGCTACTCGGGAGGCTGAGGTAGAAGGATCACCTGAGCTCAGAAGGTTGAGGCTGCAGTAAGCCATGATTGTGGCATTACATTCCAGCCTGGGCTACAGAGTGAGACTCCACGAAAAGAAAAAGAAGAAAGAAAGAAAGAGAGCTCTTGTTCTTGTTCTTAGAAAATAGACATAGAAGAATTTATGGATAAAGTGACATGATACCTGCAAATTATCTTTAAATGTTTTAGGGGAAAATGCATATATCTATCTATCTATCTATCTATCTATCTATCTATCTATCTATCTATAGAGAGAAACAATCTAATGATAAAGCAAAAAGGCAAACGTTAACAAATGGTACATTTGAGCCAAGAGTATGAGGCGGAACCCCCCCAAAAAACAGAATTTTTTTTTTTTTTGAATGGTGGACCCTTTGTAGTACAGGCTTTCACCACTTGGTAAGTATTCTAGGAGCCCATGATATCAGTGTACTTGCTAGTGTTGTTGTGAAAGGCTGCATTTGGCTTCAGTGAATTTTTTTTTGTAGATTCTTTCAGCACGTTTGCTCATTTCATGATGGGTGTTTATGAGCACACCTGCCCACACTGCACTGAGAGTTCAGCAAATTTTGACCAAACATGGCATGACCCCGTGCCCCATCCTCCCTATTCACCTGAACTTGCCCTGAGCAACTTGTTTTTGTCTCCCTGGATGAAAAAAGTCCTCAAAGGGAAATGTTTCGCTGGTGTGGAAGAGGTGAAACAAAAAACAGCAAAAGCACTAAAAGGCATCAAAGTTGATGAGTTCAAGAACTATTTTGAGCAGTGCAAAAAGCATCTCAACAGGTATATAACATCAAACAGAGAGTACTTTGAAGATGACTGAAGTGTAACATGTAAGAATAAATACACGATTTTTTATGAATAAATTTTGGGGTTTTTTTTAGTCCCCCCTCATATATGGTGTTTCTTTACTGTTGCAACTTTCCTATAAGTGAGAAAATGTATCAAAATAAAGCTTAAGCCAGGTGGGGTGGATCACGTCTGTAATCCCAGCACTTTGGGAAGCGGAGGCAAGAGGACTGCGTGAGCCCATGACTACGAGACCAGCCTGGGCAACTTGGCAAGACCGCGTCTCTACAATAAATCAAAAAATTAACTGGGTGTGGTGGCGCATGCCTGTAATTCCAGCACTTTGGGAGCCCGAGGCGAGAGGACTGCCTGAGCTCACCGGTTTAAGACCAGCCTGGGCAACATGGTGAGACCTTGTCTCTACAATAAATTTAAAAATTAGCCAGGCGTGGTAGCGCGTGCCTGTAGTTCCGGCTACTTGGAAGGCTGAGGCAGAAGGATCGCCTGAGTCCAGCAGGAAGAGGCTGCAGTGGCCAGGAGTGTGCCACTGCACTCCAGCCTGGGCAACAGAGTGAGACTCCAACTCAAAAAAATAAATAAATAAACCAGTCACACAACATTATGGATGTATTTAATACCATCAAACAATATATTTAAAACAATTAAGATGGTAAACTTTGTAATATGCATTTTATCACGATAAAATATTGGATAAATAAACAAATGATAACCTCAATAAAGGCTATTTTATAAAAGAAACTCAGACACTTATTTTTTTTTTTTTTGAGTTGGAGTCTCACTCTGTCACCCAGACTGGAGTGCAGTGGCCGCTTCTGGCCACCACAGCCTCGACCTGCTGGGCTCTGGCGATCCTTCCACCTCAGCCTTCCAAGTAGCTGGAATTACAGGCGCGCGCTACCACGCCCAGCTAATTTTTTGATTTTATTGTAGAGATGAGGTCTCACCAAGTTGCCCAGGTGAGTCTCGAACCCATGGCTCAGACAATTCACTCATCTCGGCCTCCCAAGGCGCAGGATTACAGGCTGAGCCACCGAGCCTGGCAGCACTTATCTTTTAAAAATAGTTTATTCGCCCTTGTTCCCCTAGTTGCCCAACATAAGTACTTACTAAATGTGAATGAATGAATGAATAAATGAACGAATTTTCCTTAGTAAGCAATATTGGGTACCTCTTTTCTTTTTTGAGTTGGAGTCTCACTCTGTCGCCCAGACTGGAGTGCAGTGGCCGCTCCCGGCCACCGCAGCCTCGACCTGCTGGGCTCCGGCGATCCTTCTGCCTCAGCCTTCTGAGTAGCTGGAAGTACAAGCGTGCGCTAGCACGCCCAGCTAATTTTTTTTTTAATTGTAGACACGAGGTCTCACCAAGTTGCCCAGGCTGGTCTCGAACACCGGGGCTCAGGAAATCCACTCATCTCAGCCTCCCAAGGTGGTGGGATTACAGGCTGAGCCAAGGGGTCTGGCTGGGTACCGCTTTTAAGAGCACAGAGTTAGCCCTTTCTTACCTGCTAAATTGCCATGGAAATGACAGAAAAGATGTGTTGTTCTTTTAAGTAGGGAAACTATAATGATAACTAGAAGAGGAAAAACAAGTGCCCCCAGCAGATCCAACATTTGGAGGAATTTCTGCAGATGGTCTGGAAGGCAGAGAAAAAGCAAAGGATGAGGAACACAGGGCAGTTGAGACAAGATCCTTCTCCCAAGCTCCACGTTTAGAACCAGCTCCTCCTAGAAGCAGCCATGGGCTGCGGGCAGCCACTGGGCAGACACCACCTTGAAGGTTTTATCACATCTCTGTAAGTAATATGTGAGATGCTGATAGCATAAAAGATGCGGGGATGAAAGATGGAGAAGGAAGGATCACCCGAGCTCAGCAGGTCGACGCTGGGCGTGAGCGTGCCGCTGCACTCCAGCCTGGGCAACCGAGTGAGACTCCGACTCAAAAAAAAAGATGTGGGAATAGTAAACGGGCTGACATAATTGCCAAGTTCTCACGTTTTACATGAACGGGTACAACATTAATTCTACACAAACTATGAAAAGTTTACAACATATATTTACCCCTAGAGAATACATTCTCAAACATTTTGGTCTCAGGACCCCTTTCCATTCTTAAAAATTATTGAGGATCCTAAAAAGCTTGTTTATGTGGGTGATACTTATCAATATTTATCACATTAGAAACTTAAAAGGAGTATTTTAGGTATTAATTCATTTAAAAATAATGGCCGAGCCGGGCTTGGTGGCTCAGCCTGTAATCTCGCGCCTTTGGGAGGCTGAGGTGAGTGGAATGCCTGAGCCCGCGGGTTCGAGACCCACCTGGGCAGCAAGACCTCATCTCTACAATAAATCAAAAAATCAGCCGGGCATGGTAGCGCATGCCTGTAATTCCGGCTACTGGGAAGGCTGAGGTGGAAGGATCACTGGAGCCCAGCAGGTCGAGGCTGCGGTGACCGGGAGCGGCCACTGCACTCCAGTCTGGGCGACAGAGTGAGACTCCAACTCAAAAAAATAAAAATAACGGCCGGGCTTGGTGGCTGGGCCTCCAATCCCAGCACTTTGGGAGGCAGAGGCAAGCGGATTGCCTGAGCAAGTGGGTCAAGACCCACCTGGGCAACTTGGTGAGACCTCATCTCCACAATAAATAAAAAATCAGCCGGGCGTGGTAGCGCGCCCCTGTAGTTCTGGCTACTTGGAAGGCTGAGGTGGAAAGATCGCCAGAGCCCAGGAGGTGGACGCTGGGGTGGCCATCAGCTTGCCACTACACTTCAGCCTGGGTGACGGAGTGGGACTCCAACTCAAAAACAAACAAACAAATAAAATAAATACATTTCTTGTTAAAATAAATGAAATGTTTTCCTTAAAAAGTAATTATTTTCCAAAACGAAAAACATTTTACACATTTTGCAAATCTTTTTAATGTCCAGCCTGATAGGAGACAGTTGGATTTTCATATTTACCTCTGCCTTCAAACTGCTACAAAATGTTTTTTTGGAAGCACATGAAAAAAATCTTCCCTCCCACAGTTCTGTAATTAGAAAAGGAAAAAAGTAATTTACTATTACTGATCCATGTATGGAAAAGATTGCTGTCACCCAAAAGATAAGAGAATCACAAAGAAGGGTGACATAGGATATAAAAATCAGCAGTAGCTGCATACGAACCAGAATTAAAGGAAACATGATAATAAATGCCTATTGCCGAGAAGATTCTCCTTCACGCACGAAAGGCTTCTTGACTCCAGATTGTGTTTTCTTCTCCATGAGTCCAATAATATCACTTGGTTATTCAGCTACATACACACACACACAATCTTACTATTATAATTGCTTCTTTTGGTTTTAGATGTTTACAACCAGCTATAATAAACATGATAATGTTTGTAGTGGCTCATGCCTATAATCCCAGTACTTTGGAAGTCCAAGGTGGGAGGATTACTTGAGCCCAGGAGTTTGAAACTAGCCTGAGCAACATAACGAGACCTTGTCCCTACAAAAAAATATTTAAAAATTAGCTGGGCATGCAGTCCCAGCTACTCAGGAGGCTGAGTGGGAGAGGATCGCCTGAGTCCAGAGGTTAGAAGCTGCAGTGAGCTGTGACCATGCCACTGTACTTCAACCGAGCCAACAGAGTGAGATTCCAACAAAAAAAAAAAAAAGGAAAAAAATGAAATGAGAGAAATGAAGAGTATGTGTGCCAATGTCCTATTTTTCTTTTTCTTTTTTTTGAATTGGAGTCTCACTCTGTCACCCAGATTGGAGTGCAGTGGCCGGAAGCAGCCTCGACCTGCTGGGCTCTGGCGATCCTTCTGCCTCAGCCTTCCAAGTAGCTGGAACTATAGGCATGCACTACCGTGCCCGGCTAATTTTTTGATTTATTGTGGAGATGAGGTCTTGCCAAGTTGCCCAGGCGGGTCTCAAACCCGCGGGCTTAGGCAATCCACTCATCTCAGCCTCCCAAGGCGCGGGATTACAGGCTGAGCCACCAAGCCCGGCTCTATTTTTCAAATATCAGGAAACAATAAGCAAATTGATAATAAATTGACAACTTAAGAAAGTGAGAAATATGTATATTATTTAAAGTTATAATGATAACTATTAGAGGAAACAAAACCTGAAAACATTAGCAGTGACTGCCTATGGGGAATGGGGGTGAAGAGGGAAAGAAAGCTTTTCATTTTATAACATTTTTGTATTGTTTGAATCATTTTTACTGCATACATGTAGTAGTTCAATGACAAAAATACCAACTTATTTTTTATTTAAAGAAAAAATTACCACATTATCAGAAATATTTTAAAAATGGAATGGGTTTTTGGGTAGACCTAGAGTTAGGAATTCTGTTTATAGCTGTATGTCATTTTATTCAGTGCATGAATTCACCAAAAGATTCCTGTGATTTGAATCACATTTTTAAATGTATTTAGCAAATGGAATACTTAAAGATGGCGAATCCTTTTGTAAAATAAACGCCTGCCTCAAAATGTGTGCATCTTTTTAAAAAAAATTATAATTTGCTTTTGCTTTGTGTTGTTCTTTACTAATAACTACCTAAAATTAAAAAAGAAAAGTCACTTGGAATGAGTCATGGCTTTCTGTTTTCTTTTAGAGTAAATTCTGTGAACACTGGGATTCATGTTAGGGCGGGAACTATTTTTGGTTTAGTGAGGGTTGCTAGGCCACCATGGCGTCAGGTTAATCAGTAAGCACCGAAAGCATGTAACCAAGGACAGTGACCCTGGATGTGATTTACAAGCTATCCGCAGGTTAGGAAAAGAACATCATGGGATTTTTACACAGATGAGTGGCTTTCACCACACCATCTTTTTATCTTCCTTTCTGTCTGTTCGTGTGGAGAAGAAAACATTCACACACCAAAACAAAACCAACAAAGGAAATGCAAATAGGGCCTTTCTCCTGAGAAATGGCAGTGCTGAAGCATCCTTCTATTAGAAATGAATCAAAGCCTAAACAGGGGCTACCTCCAAAGTCTTCTCATGTTAAGCTATTGTAAAGCATACTGCCATCACAAGAACCATGTCTTTTGATTAAGGCATTAAAACTCAGGATGAAAAAAACAATTTTAAAAATTAGATTAAATTATATTTGATAATTATTGAAGAGCAAAAAGAGATATTGAATTGAATTATACTGAAGTGTGTGCATTTCTGTAAATCTTACTATAACTAATTGGTATTGTTCTCTAGATATAGAGCTATCTAGTGTTTATACTATTATCTTGAATGGATATATTTTAGTCAAAGAAAGTTCAAAACAAATGGAAAAGTAAGGTAAAACTCAGTTGTCTCCCCTATAGGAAGCCAGGGTATTCAATTTGGCTAGACCAGAGTATAAGACCACCCAGTGGCACCTTACTCAAATTACAAGAATAATACTCCAGAATCACTGACATAGCATCTAGGACTCTCCTTGCAAATCCCAAACTGTTAAACGACAGCAAAGACACCATTTTTTCTGTATCTGGCCATGGATAAAATACAGAGGGTGCCAAAAAAGTATATATACATTTTGAGAAAGGAAAAGCTGTATCAAAATGATAATACTCAATAAGATGAATACAAGTCATATTTGACTTCTGCAATTACAAGAGGTACTTGAAGTGGTTACCATCAGTATCCAGATTCTTCTCATTACTGCAAACATCTCTTAACATCTCTTAAAATGTATATACATTTTTGCTGGGCTTGGTGGCTCAGCATGTAATCCCGCCTTTGGGAGGCTGAGGTGAGTGGATTGCCTGAGCCCGCGGGTTCAAGACCCACCTGGGCAGCGAGACCTCATCTCTACAATAAATCAAAAAATCAGCTGGGCATGGTAGCGCGTGCCTGTAATTCCGGCTACTTGGAAGGCTGAGGCGGAAGGATCACCCAAGCCCAGCAGGTCGAAGCTGCAGTGGCCAGGAGCGGCCATTGCACTCCAGTCTGGGTGACAGAGTGAGACTCTAACTTAAAAAAAAAAAAAAATGTATATACATTTTTTGGGCATCTCTGGTATATCCTATGGCAGTACGAAGTTTTGAGGTTACTTAGTCCATGTATTCATAGCTAGGCTGAATATATTAATCATGTTTCTTTACTTCTACAGCAACTTAAAAATCTTGCTGGTCAAGGCAGTGAAAGACCTCTACAATAAAAACTACAAAACACGGATGAAAGAAATTGAAGAGGACACAAACAAATGGAAAGCCATCCCATGCTCATGGATCAGAGGAATTAATATTGTTAAAATAACCATTTTACCCAAATCAATCTACAGATTCAGTGCAATCCCTATCAAAACACCAATGACATTCTTCATAGAAATAGAAAAAAAAAAATCCTAAAATTCATGAGGAACCACAAAAGACCCTAAATAGCCAAAGCAATCCTGAGCAGAAAGAACAAAGCTAGAGGCACCACACTATCTAAACTTCAAAATATACTGTAAAACTACGGTAACCCAAACAGGGTGCTAGTTTGTTTTGCACTGCAATAAAGGAATACCTGAGACTGGGTAATTTATAAAGGAAAGAGGTTTATTTGGCTCATGGTTGTGCATGGCACCAGCATCTGCTTGGCTTCTGGTGAGGCCTGGAAGCTTTTACTAGTGGTGGAAGCCAAGGGGAGCCAGCATGTCACATGGCAAGGGTGGGAGCAGGAGAGAGAAGGGGAAGCCAGGTTCTTTTTTTTGAGTTGGAGTCTCACGCTGTCGTCCAGACTGGAGTGCAGTGGCCGCTCCCGGCCACCGCAGCCTCGACCTGCTGGGCTCCGGCGATCCTTCCGCCTCAGCCTTCCGAGTAGCCGGAATTACAGGCATGAGCTACCATGCCCGGCTGATTTTTTTTTGATTTATTGTAGAGATGAGGTCTTGCTGCCCAGGCGGGTCTCGAACCCGCGGGCTCAGGCAATCCACTCACCTCAGCCTCCCAAGGCACGGGATTACAGGCTGAGCCACCGAGCCCGGCCTTGAAGCCAGATTCTTTCAAACAACCAGCTCTCCTATGAATTAACAGAGTAAGAACTCACTTATTACCGTGAGAACAGCGCTGAGCCATTCATGAGGGATCCCTTAGGACCCAAACACCTCCCTCTAGGCCCCCACTTCCAGTGTTGGTGAACACATTTCAATGTGAGATGAGGGGGGTCAGATATCCAAACTATATCAACAGATATTGATATAAAAACAGACATAAACACCAATGGAACAGAATAGAGAACCCAGAAGTAAAACTATGTATTTACAAACGGATTTTTGACAAAGGCTCCAAGAATATACACTGGGGTGCTAGGTGTAGTGGCTCAAGCCTGTAATTCTAGCACTTTGGGAGGCCAAAGTAAGAGGACTGCCTGATCCCGTGGGTTCGAGACCAGGTTGGGCAACATGGTGAGACCACGTCTCTACAATAAATCAAAAAATTAGCCAGGCATGGTAGTACGTGCTTGTAGTTCCAGCTACTTGGAAGGCTGAGGTGGAAGAATCGCCGGAACCCAGCAGGTCGACACTGGAGTGGCCGTGAGTGTGCCACTGCACTCCAGCCTGGGTAACAGAGTGAGACGCCAACTCAAAAAAAAAAAAAAAAATTGGGAAAATAACGTCCTCTTCAATAAATGATGCTGGGAAAAAACTGGATATACATATGCATAAGTGTAGAAGAAACTAGATTCCCATCTCTCACCATATATAAAAATCAACTCAGTATGAATTAAAGACTTAAATGTAAGACCCGAAACTATAAAACTATTAAAAGAAACTAAAAGGGAAATGCTTCAGAACACTGATCTGGAAAATGATTTTAGGGCTAAGACTTTAAAAGCACAGGCAACAAAAACAAAAATAGGTAAGTGGGGCTATATTAAACTAAAAGGTTTCCGTACAGCAAAGAAAACAATCAATAGAGTGAAGGATAATGTGTATCATGGGAGAAAATCTTTGTAAACTATTCATCCAACAGGAATAATATCTATAATATACAAGACACACAAACAAATCAACAGCAAAACAAACAAATAATCCCATTAAAATGTAGGCAAAGGATCTGAATAGACATTTCTCAATAGAAGACATACAAATGGCCAATAGGTATATGAAAAAATGCTCCACATCACTAATCATCAGGGAAATGCAAATCAAAACCACAATGAGATACCATTTCACCCCAGTTAGAATGACTATTGTCAAAAAGATTTTTTTAAATAACAGATGCTAGCCGGGCTCAGTGACTCAGCCTGTAATCCTGCGGTTTGGGAGGCTGAGAGGAGTGAATTGCCTAAACCTGCAGGTTTGAGACCCATCTGGGCAACCTGGCGAGACCTCACCTCTACAATAAATAAAAAAAATTAGCCAGGCGTGGTAGCGCGTGCCTGTGGTTTCAGCTACTTGGAAGGCTGAGGCGGAAGGATCGCCGGAGCCCAGCAGGTCGAGGCTGTGGTGGCTGGGAGCGGCCACCGCACTCCAGTCTGGGCAACATTGTGAGACTCCAACTCAAAATAAAATAAAATAAAATAACAGATGCTGGTGAGGACATGGAGAAAAGTAAACTCTTATACACAGTTGGTGGGAATGTAAATTAGCACAGCCATCACTAATTACAGAAAATAGTATGAAGGTTTCTCAAAAAACTAAAAATAGAATTACCACACCATCCAGCAATCCTACTACTGGGTATTTATTCAAAGGAAAGGAAATCAGTGTATCCAAAGGATATCTTGCATCCCCATGTTTACTGCAGCACTATTAACAATAGCCAACATAGAGAATCAATCTACGTCTCCATCAATGGATAAGTGGATAAAGAAAATGTGGTGTTTATGTACAATGGATTACTATTCGGCTATTAAAAAAAAAAAAGAAATTCTGTCATTTGCAGCAACATGGATGAGCTGGAGGTCATTATGTTAAAATAAGCCAGGAACAGAAAAATAAATATCACATGTCCTCACATATATGTGGGAGCTAAAAAAGTTAATCTCAGGGAGGTAGAGAGTAGAACAACAGTTACCAAAGTCTGGGCAGGACGAAGGAGGGGAGAGAGAGAAGTTGGTTCATGTTATAAACATAAAGTTAGATTGAAGGAATAAGTTTAGTGTTCAATAGCACAGTAGGGTAACTATAACTAACAATAATTTATAGTACATTTCAAAATAGCCGGAAGAGATTTGAAGTGTTCCCAACACAAAGAAATGACAAATGTTCAAGGTGATGAATATCTTTTCTTTTTTTTTTTTCTGAGTTGGAGTCTCACTCTGTCGCCCAGACTGG
>NW_007259573.1:470492-474622 GCF_000164805.1 Carlito syrichta | reverse complement strand
ACTCACCTCAGCCTCCCAAAGTGCTGGGATTACAGACTGACCCACTGAGCCCGGCTGATGAATATCTTAAATACCCTGCTTTGATCATTACACGTTGAATGCATGTATCAAAATATCACAAGTATCTTATAAATATGTACAATTATTATGTATCAATAAAAACTTAAAAAAAAAATCTTGCTGACCTGGGAAAGACTGACCCTCCCAGGGCTAGGCAAATAGCAAAAGGCTCAGCCAGGAACATGCCTTTCATATGCAAACCAACCAGTTCTATACCTCCAACCGTTTCCATATCTAACTCTTACTCACCAAGCCAACATTTCCGCTGACCTAGATCATCCCAGAGCCAGGTACCAGTAAACTAGGCTCCTCTACAACAGAGGCCACCAAAACCATTCAAACAAGTCAGTCCTAAGCTGTTTACTCTCCTCTGCCTTTCCTTTCCTTTCCCTTCCTGCAAAAACCCCCATAAAGGCTTTGGCCGAGGCTTCCCCCTCACTCCTGTCTTCAGTCACCTGATCACCCCTTGTGCTTCCCTGTGGCCGTGTATGGCCATAGTGTGTTCTCTTCTCTCAGGAAATGTAAGTAACAAAAATCTTCTTTCAGGCCAGGCACAGTGGCTCATGCCTATAATCCCAGCACTTTGGGAGGCAGAAGCAAGAGGATTGCCTGAGACCATCCTGGGCAACGTGGTGAGACCTCGTCTCTACAATAAATAAAAAATAAATAAAAAATTAGCCAGGCGTGGTAGCATGTGCCTGTAGTTCCAGCTACTTGGAAAACTGAGGCGTAAGGATGCCTGAACCCAGCCAGTCGAGGCTGCAGTGGCTGTGAACATGTCACTGCACTCCAGCCTGGGTGACAGAGTGAGAATTTGACTTAAAAAAAATCTTGGCCAGGCTCAGTGGCTCAGCCTGTAATCCCAGCACTTTGGTAGGCCGAGGCAAGTGGATTGCCTGAGCCCGCGGGTTCGAGACCAGCTTGGGCAACACAGTGAGACCTCATCTCTACAGTAAATCAAAAAAAATTAGCCAGGTATGGTAGCACACACCTGTAGTTCTGGCTACTTGGAAGGCTGAGGCAGAAAGATCGCCAGAGCCCAGCAGGTCAATGCTGGGGTGGCCATGAGCATGCCACTGCACTCTAGCTTGGGCAATGGAGTGAGGTCCCAACTTAAAAAAAAAAAAAAAATCTTTCAGTGGCATTGACCTCTACATGTTGTCCCCTGCAGGTATCAAGAAGACACAGAGCCCCCACCT
Organism: Carlito syrichta; assembly: GCF_000164805.1. Taxonomy (NCBI): domain Eukaryota; kingdom Metazoa; phylum Chordata; class Mammalia; order Primates; family Tarsiidae; genus Carlito; species Carlito syrichta. Next base: position 473,363 of record NW_007259573.1, on the reverse strand, counting down.
AATTAACTCCAGTGAAGAACATTTCCATTCTAGTTTCTAGGTAAGACACCTTCATGCAGAAAATGTCTCCACTCTGTTTTTTACAAATAGGCAGCATTTGGGGCCCAGTCGTCATTTCCAGGCAAAGTAACCAACAAGGCTATAAGATGGAAAGGAGGAAAGACAGAGGAGAAAGAGAAAGAAATGATATCAGTGTCTACATGAAATGCCTCAGACACATCTCAATCCTGAGAACAATTCCTTCCCTCCCACAGACTCCAGGACCATAAGCCTCTTTTCTTCTGCTGCCTCTAAAGCTGTTTCTGTCCATTTACCAGAGGTGGTTTGATGGCAAAGCTAATAGCTTAAGTTTCAAGATCTTTCACTTGTACTGAGTCCCTTCCAAGGGTTATACCTAATTTTATATTTGCAATTTGTATTATTTTTACTTAAAAATCAATTATGAAATTGCATAAGCTTCGCGTCCTATAAAAACTGGGAGCATGAGGGGGTCAGGGTTCCGGGAACCCTAAATGTAAGCCCTGCTCTTCCAACCCAAGCATCTGGGCCCCAGCATTCTTAGCTGTACAAGAAGGGGCTGACAAGGCTGTCTTGCCTCAGATTCCCTTTTCCCTTCCCCTCAGTTGCATTCAATTCTCTATATACTAATAAAGTAATATGCTTTACTAGCTTTATTATACTTTGCCTAGCACGTGGCTCCAAGACTCACTTTGTATATTGGCTTTTTAGAGATGCAAAAGCAGTCCTGAAAAAATGCATAGTAGAAATGCAAGTTGGTTCCTAACAGGACACTGGCTGATGAGAACTCAGAAAAAAAGAGGCACAGCTTTTGCAGCAAAGCCTGACAACAGCACTCAGCATTACGTCATAACCTACAGATCAGATGTATGAAGAGCAACCCGGAGCTGTGCTGTGGGGTCTGCAGTCTCCAGCCTGGCTCAGCCACTTCGTGTGTACGTGTCTTTGGGCAAGTCATTCGACATTCGGGTCTGGAGCTCAAGTATCTGGGCTTGCTTCCTGACACGCCAAGTAAGGGAACTGGGCCAGAGGCTCTGAGGACCCCTCTGTCTCTTGACATGTTGGGTTCTATCTGCCTCTCTGGCCAGTGCTTCCTCCTGTTCACCATTGCCCCAAAACTTGACCAGACTCTTTCCTCTTACCACGTGAAGCGAACTTAAGCGAGCCTCTGAAGTGAGGGGGAAAGAGAGAGAGAGGAAACAAAGAGAAAGAGCAGGAAGTCAGGCAGTGCTGGGTCATTGGACAGGAAGGCAAGGAGCAGCGTCAGAGGTGGGACACGCCTTGGAAACCAGGCAGGCCCAGAGACATGGAAACACCTCTGCCTTCACCTGGGCCAGACTCCACAGCTCTAAGGAGGCACCGGCTCCCTGGGGTCTGCAGCCGGCTTTTCTCTAGGGTAGTTGGCCAGACTTTGGCCCACAGACCTCCTAGAAAAGGGCCCTCGCGGACCTGCTACTGCTGGAATCCAAATCTCTGCAGGAAGCTGGATGGAGAAGAAAGAGCACAGATCATATGTACTAGATTAATCTGTGGCTTTTGGTGGCTTATTCTCATGCCACAGAATGACACAGCTTCCCTTTTATGTTTCTCTTGAGACCATCCAACTCTGAGAGTAGGAAGACAAAAGCCTCCGGTTAGCTGGAGGCATTCCTTATTCCACAAGAACGAAGAGACTTCTGTGTTTTAGCAGCAGCTGGAGATCCTGGCAACCCTAGCACCCAGCAAATACCTGGGACACTAAACGGAATTTTTCCCCCTTTCCCAGTATCAGAAGAATTGGACTCTGCTGGATGCCAGACCTCACACAGCATGTCAGCTCGCTATCTCCTCCTGTCTCAGGCTACCCGCTTTCTCCTGCCAACTTAATTCTCCAGAAACACCACGTTTGTCATAGTCCTCTCTGGTCAGTACCTGGCACCAGCTACTCCCTGGCCTTCCAGCCTACCTCACTGGGCTTCAGTGGGAAGCTTGGTTCATTCAGTCACTGAACATGCATTTTATTTAGTGCTCATCATGTGACCAGGCACTGGGTCAGACCCTGCCACATGTAACATCTCATAAAACCCTTGAGAATCAGGTACACTCACCCCATCTCACAGCTGTGGGAACAGGCTAGAGCCCTTGGGTAACCCACCCAAGGGCTCAGACTATCTAGTCGCATAGTCAGAATCTGGAACCCAGGTCCCCAAGTCCGAGTTCACCACCAAACTGCACTTAGGAAAGTTGCCTCAGGGCCCTGGAAGAAGACTCAGCCTGCTGGCATTTCAGTAGGTCTTCAAACACACACACGTATTCCCAAACCACCTAGACCCACCTAGGCCTAGAAAGCATCCATCCTCCTCCATGGGTTGCCCATGCAGCAGATTGTCCTGAACCATGTAGCCCATTCTGGTGCTGGTCAAGGGTATGAATGTGGATCTGAGACTCCCACGTTAGGTCTTCCATCTGTCTGTACTGTGCTGACTCACACATTTATTTGCCAGTGGATCCTTCTGGTCATTTATATGACTATCCTGTAGACTAAGTACATACTCCCCACCTCAGTTTTATCATTAGCCAACATTTACTGAATGCTCACTAGGAACCAAGCACTATACTAAATATTTATATGGATGATCTCTTTTAATCTTCTGCATTCTCTGGAGTCGGTTGAATCACTGGGTAGCCAATTCATAGAGGCGAGGAAATGGAAGCTGAGTAAGGTCAAGTAACTTGCTCAAGGTCACAGAGTGTTAGAGCCAAGACTTGAACACAGGCAGCTCATGTGCCCTTGACCCCCACACCATTACCCTCAGAGCTACAGCTCCTTTTGAGTTGATCACTTGTTTTCCTGACCAGCCTACACACACACAC
>NW_007259573.1:464377-470397 GCF_000164805.1 Carlito syrichta | reverse complement strand
ACACACACACACACACACACACACACACACACACACACACACACACACACACACAGCGGCCCCATCTGCTCCTACAATGATTAAAGCCAAACCCAGAATTCATTCATCCACCTCTCCACCTAATGTACAAGCATTCCCCTGTCTTGCCAAACTACTTTCCAGTCAGTCACCAAGAGAGGAGAAGGCCAAGACTGAAGGGTTTGGCAGGACACTCACTAACCTGCCTTCCCACTGGGCACTGCCTATTTAATCTTGTGTTCTGTAGGCCACAAAGCTCTTAGCAGAATTCCTGACTCCAAGACTGAAGTAAAGGTAAAGAAAAAAAAGTTCATGTGAGGCAGGGAAGCTAGCAAAGATTAGACACAGATAAATTTCCCATAGATAGGTTTCAGAAAGCGTTCAGACTTTTTTTTTTTTAATTACATTTTAGGCCAGACGTGGTAGTTCAGCCTATAATCTCAGCACTTTGGGAGGCCAAGGCGAGAGGACTGTCTGAGCCCGGCAGTTTGAGAACAGCTTGGGCAACTTGGTGAGACCTCGTTTCTCCAATAAATCACAAAAATTAGCCAGGTGTGGTGGCGTGCATCTGTAGTTCCAGCTGCTTGGACGTCTGAGGTGGAAGGATTGCCTAAGCTCAGCATGTCGAGGTTGCGATGGCCGTGAGTGTGCCACTGCACTCCACCCTAGACAACAGAGTGAAACTCCAACTTAAAAAAAAAAAAAAATACATTTGAGCCAGGTGCAGTGGCTCATGCCTCTAATGCCAGCAATTTGGGAGGCCAAGGTGAGAAGATTGCCTGAGTCAACAATTTCGAGACCAGCCTGGGCAACTTGGTGAGACCTCATCTCTACAATAAATCAAAAAACTAGCCAGGCATGGTGGCATGCACCTGTAGTTCCAGTTACTTGGAAGGCTGAGGCAGAAGGACTGCCTTAGCCCAGCAGGTCGAGGCTGCAGTGGCTGTAAGTGTGCCACTGCACTACAGCCGGGGCAACAGAGTGAGACTCTTGACTAAAAAAAAATAAATTACATTTTACTGCAAGTCAAGCTGCAGCCTACCCTACCCCCTTGACAAATCAAAAGAAAACTCCATGATATGCAAGACTAGGACAGCCCAACCTTTCAATTCAGGGTTTAGCATAATAATTTCTAAGAATCTTTCAGGTTCCCTGTCAAGACAGAAAGTCAAAGACCACCTCTTAACTGATGAAAGTCACAGAACTGATAATAAGACCACCTTTTAGCTAAGGAACTTGTGAATTGGAAATGTCTGGCCTTGGTACTCTCCTGCAAAAGACAATGCGGTCAGGAAAAGACCATCCCCCCCTTGTCTCCTCCCATCAGGAGCCCAGAGATGTCAATCTCCCGAGAGTCCACTTCTAGACTCCACCCTCTTTAGCATATCAATCGTAATGAAGGTATATCAGGTTTATTGTAAAGAGCAAAGGTGCGATTTCTTTCAGCCATGCCAACTTTCGCATGTTTCTGTTTTTCTCCCTTTTCTCTCTAATTAACTTTGTTTGAAACTTTGCCGGCCGCTCTAAAATTCATTTTAGAAACAAGCCAAAGAATCCACTGGTTTTGTGCTGCACCTACCCGGCATCATCGGGCGCCCAAAACGCAGGGCCTGAAGCTCAGCAATCACTAGCACCACATGATCTGTAAGTATGGCGACACCACAGCTTCTCACTCCCCCCCCTACCCCGCCTTGTCCTCTGCCATTTCCTTTTTCGCTTCTCTCCTCTCTCCCTCTCTTTCCCTCTTCTTGGCCTCTGCCATTTCCTTTTTCACTTCTCTTCCTTCTCCAGGTCACCTACGGACTCCCCTCCCTGTCACTCAGTTTCTGCTCCCTCCAGCCAAGACCACTGATCCTCCTTGACTGAGGCGAGCGGAGGTGGATGGAGTCGAGCTCCTGCCCCGCGCAGAACTGACAGCACTTCTCCTTGACAGGAGGCAAGGGAGAGTGAATGAAGCCAGACTTCCTTTCCGTTGCAACACTGGAAGACCCCACTTTTTGTTTTTCTCATGTTTTACTCTCACTGTTCTACTGGAGTTGGGGAGGGATTCCTACTTGGCACGGGGATGGAATGTTTTCTGTGGTATTTAAGCAGTTAGGGTGTTCTTATTTTCAAATGCTAGTAGCCAGGTTACATGGAGTGAATCTGTTTCTAAAGATTTAGGCTCTTCCCGAGATTGCAATCAACTGTCTCTGTAAAACTGGTCAAAGGTCATTTAGAAGCATGTAATGTAAGTTAAGCCCCTACTTTTAACATTTAGTGCTAGATAACACCAACGTCTGTATCTTAAGGTTTGCTAAAGATTTTTTTTTTTTTGGCTGTGCCTGACTAGCACCCCCCGCCTTACAAGACAGGTAAAGCTTTAAATGCTGAATACTCTCTGCGTGACATAACGGGGCATAGGAACTGGCCATTCCCACCTGATTAAGTCACTGTACTAAGTACAGTACTTCTCCTGTGGAACAGATGAAATGCTATGTGCTCTCTGAGGCACAGTGAAGCGTGATTAGCGGGAACTAATCACAACTCACAACTAACACTGTAATTTAGTAATTTATAAAGGGTCTTGACAAATTTACCTGTTCATAATTGGAAATAAGAAGGAACAGATCATTTCACCTCTATGCAGTCTGTTCACTCTAAAAGTTTTCTCGTATCAGACCATTTCAAAGGCGCTGTTGGAAAGACCTGAATTAAACCTTACTGGTTCGGGATCCTCAAGCCACAGGCACAAAGACATAGGAAATCCTATGGAGGCAGATCCTGAAGCAGCAGGAAGCTTCAGGCAGGGCTGGGGATGCAGTAGAGGCCTTCAGGGTCCCAGGGACACCTGACACTGCTGTTTATGGCTTTATTTTTTTTCAGAATTCTTCTGTAAGGAATGTAATGCACAAAGGGTTCAAAGGCAAAATTCTGGGTTTTCAAGGAATGCCAACAAGAAAATGGGTAATATGTAATCTATACCCTCAGACATCCCATTTGGGACAGATTTTAAAGAATTGGAAAAAATTGGAATTATGTGGTTAAAAAAGTTAGTATAGCCAGGCTCTGTGGCTCAGCCTGTAATCCCGCGCCTTTGGTTGGCTGAGGTGAGTGAATTGCCTAAGCCCGTGGGTTCGAGATCCGCCTGGGCAGCGAGACCTCATCTCTACAATAAATCAAAAAAATCAGCCGGGCGTGGTAGCGCATGCCTGTAATTCCGGCTACTTGGAAGGCTGAGGCAGAAGGATCGCCAGAGCCCAGCAGGTCGAGGCTGCGGTGGCCGGGAGCAGCCACTGCACTCCAGTCTGGGCGACAGAGTGAGACTCCAACTCAAAAAAAAAAAAAAAAAGTTAGTACATTATTGTAATCAAATTTGGACTCAATACAAGTTAGCAGATAATGAGGTTTGGAAAAGCAACGGGACTCTTTGCTTTAATACCATCTGGCAATTAGATTCATTTTGTAGGCATGAAGGGAAATGGTCAGAAGTTCCCTACGTAGAGGCATTTTAAAATTTATTTCACTACTTTGCAAACAAGATTATATCCTATGGGATATTAAATGCCCAACTCCAAAGACTTGACTCAGAATTAAAAATACTAAACTCCCAGCTGGGCTTGGTGGCTCAGCCTGTAATCCCACGCCTTTGGGAGGCTGAGGTGAGTTGATTGCCTGACCCTGCGGGTTCGAGACCCACCTGGGCAACTTGGCGAGACCTCATCTCTACAATAAATCAAAAATTAGCCAGGCATGGTAGCACGCGCCTGTAGTTCCAGCTACTTGGAAGGCTGAGGCGGAAGGCTCGCCGGAGCCCAGCAGGTCGAGGCTGCGGTGGCCGGGAGCGACCACTGCACTCCAGTCTGGGCGACAGAGTGAGACTCCAACTCAAAAGAAAAAATACTAAACTCCCAATTACAGAACACTTTTGAGGTTTTTAGCAACCGAGACATTGAAGAAAAAGAGAAAAACTCCAGGATGAGCACCAGCAAGGCAAAGAGCAAACAAACTGGCAGTTACCATTTCAGCCACCCAACAGAGACCTGGTAAGGATAGACCTGCTAAGGGGGATGGCACCTGCTGCTATGGATGCGTCAATCTGGGCACTTGAAGAACAATTGTCCTTGGCAGCCTAAGCCCCCAGGATCTTGTCCAACAAGCACTAGAAGGCCAGTGGAAGAGCCAGTTTGGTCTCTCCTGGAGGGGAGGGGGAACACCTAGCTCAGTAATGGTGGCCACTGACTGATGGGGCTTGGGGACCATGGCCCAGCCCAGTGCTCTGCCATCACCCCAGAGAATCCTTGGGTCTATATGGATTTGGCTATGGTCCAAATTAATTTCTTAATCGATTCTGAGGCTAAGTTTTCAGCTCTTGTGCTCATGAATCTCTTTCTCCTAACACCTTACTTGCCAGTATTCCGAGTTAGACGTTTCACCTATCAAAAATGACTAAAAGGTTAATTCAAATTATGAATGTAAAAGGTTATCTAAAAAAAGGTAAAAAGAAAGAAATCAGAAAGCAAAGATGTAGAGAAAGTTGTTGGCATAAAAGTATGTTTTTAGTAAGAAAGAAGCATATAAGGAAAGAGAATAATTTTGTATAGAAAAGAATCCTGTATGGTAAATTTCTGTCCTACAGTAGAGTGAATGGTCGTGTGGGAAAGAAGGGAAAATATAGGACAAAAATGAGAAGGATCAAGCATATCAAATAATGGTATATGGATGTCCTAAGATGATATATGAAAGGTTTGTGAAAAGAAATGGTGAAAGAAATTCTGTGAACAATCAAGTTTACAAAATATCAGTTACGTCCATGAATTAACCATTAATATTAGAGACACACTAATGATAAGCCAAAACGCTATTATATCAAAGCAACAGTCTTTTTTCTTTCTTAAGACACTAATCCATCAATCTTTAGTAACTACAGTTTTAAAATCAGTAAAATAAAATGCTTTCAAAATTGAAATATTTGGTCTATTGGTCATTGGTTAAATATCATTTCTCCTTTTTTTTTTTTTGAGTTGGAGTCTCACTCTGTCGCCCAGACTGGAGTGAAATGGCTGCTCCCAGCCACCGCAGCCTTGACCCTGCTGGGCTCTGGCGATCCTTCCACCTCAGCCTTCCGAGTAGACGGAAGTACAGGCACACGCTATCATGCCTGGCTGATTTTTTTATTTTATTATAGAGATTGAGGTCTCACCAAGTTGCCTAGGCGGGTCTCAAACCCGTGAGCTCAGGCAATCCACTCACCTCAGCCTTCCAAAGAGCGGGATTACAGGCTGAGCCACCGAGCCCAGCTTGCAAATATTTTAAAGTATAAAACTTTGCTTCTGTAAATACTCTTTGTACTTAAGTTGTCAGTAAGTTTATATCTTTAAACTCAAGCTGTTAAAGGTTTATGCCAGATTAATCACATATATAGTCAAGTTAGCTAAAATCTAAAAAGTGTCATTCAGTGCAAATTGCCAACAACTTTAAAATCATCTTCCAGAACTCTTAGTTAAAAACTTGTGTGTTCACAAGGATTGTTAATCCAACATAAGACTGCTAACAGAATTAGTGCTAATTGTATAAACTGAGTTAGTAAAAACCAAATTATTTTATAACTTCTTTGTTTAAGGTATTACTAATTATTTTTGTTATATTTTTCAGAGCCAAAAGAAAAATCTTTTTCTTGGAGCAATTTACAGCCCTTTTTTCACAAATAAGTAAAGTATGGTCTTGTAAGCAATATTCAAAACATATATTTTCCTCTCTACTTAATTTCCCCCAAATGTAAAAGAACTGTTTATTAATTTCTAACAGTATGGTTGCTTGCATAAGTTCAATAAGAATCTGTTCGCTAGGTGCAGTGGCTCATGCCTATAATCCTAGCACTTTGGGAGGATGAGGTGAGAAGTGACACATGCCTGTAGTTCCAGATACTTGGAAGGCTGAGGCAGAAGGATCGCCTGAGCCCAGCAAGTCAAGGCTGTGGTGGCCATGAGCATGCCACTGCACTCCAGCCTGGGCGACAGAGT
>NW_007259573.1:457391-464314 GCF_000164805.1 Carlito syrichta | reverse complement strand
TGGCTGCTCCCAGCCACTGCAGCCTCGATCTGCTGGGCTCCGGCGATCCTTCTGCCTCAGCTTCCGCGTAGCTGGAACTACAAGCGCGCGCGACCACGCCCGGCTGATTTTTTGATTTATTGTAGAGATGAGGTCTCGCCTGCCCAGGCGGGTCTTGAACCCGCTAGCTCAGGCAATCCACTCACCTCAGCCTCCCAAAGGCGTGGGATTACAGGCTGAGCCACGGAGCCCGGCAAGAATCTGTTTTTAAAACACTGGATATTTTTACCAAGACTTTAACTGAAATAATATTTCAAAACAGACTGCTTTAAAGAATTAAGATTAAAGTTTAATCTAATCTGAAATTCCTTGTAGGAAAAAAATTTCCAACAAAGCCAATTTTTTTTTTTTTTTTTAGAGTGCAATGGCACGCTCATGGCCACTGCAGCCTCAACTTGCTGGGCTCAGGGGATCCTTCTGCCTCAGCCTTTCAAGTAGCTGGAACCACAGACATGAGCCACCATGCCCAGCTAATTTTTTGATTTATTGTAGAGACAACGTCTTGCCATGTTTTTCAGGCTGGTCTTGAACCCCTGAGCTCAGACAATCCTCTCACCTCTGCCTCCCAAAGTGCTGGGATTACAGGCATGAGCCACTGCGCCTGGCCTAAATTTTAAAAGGTCTATATGGCAAATAATCTCACTACACTTTATTTATTTATTTATCTATTTATTTATTTATTTATTTTTGAGTTGGAGTCTCACTCCGTCACCCAGACTGGAGTGCAGTGGCCACTCCTGGCCACCACAGCCTCGACCTGCTGGGCTCCTGCGATCCTTCTGCCTCAGCCTTCCGAGTAGCCAGAATTACAGGCGCACGCTACCATGCTCAGCTAATTTTTTGATTTATTGTAGAGATGCGGTCTCACCAAGTTGCCCAGGTGGGTCTCGAACCCGCAGGTTCAGGCAATCCACTCACCTCAGCCTCTCAAAGGCGCGGGATTACAGGCTGAGCCACTGAGCCCGGCTACACTTTATGTGCAAATAAGATATATTAAGTCTAAACAAGTAAACTAATCCTACTATAATTTGTCTTTAACAAAAATGGAAACTGAAAAAAAAATTAGGTTTCAAAAGAAACTGGTACACTGTTTTAAATTCTCTTGTCCATTGTTTTTAAGTTTTATTGTTTTCTACAATTTAAATTATCTCATGAAGTCTTTTCTGGGTATACGTCTCCAAACATTTTTGGGTTTCTTTTCAAATCTTAAATATGATTCACTTGAGTGCCTGGTTCAAATCACAGTCCAGAAAAAAAATCTGTCAGGTTGCCACTATAGTCTAGAAACACATCAGAAATTCTAAAAGCCAGTACTTATAATAAAGCCACAGAAATTAAGTCTATTATTTAAATTATGCTGGTAACCACAGGCCTTGCAGCCCTTGTACAAAAAGTAATTAGCCACCACCTAAATTGTCACAATGTATACCTGGCTTCATTTAACTTCTCGACTTGCTGCTCAAGGGGGATTTGTGCAGTTATTAATCAAATACACATATTTATGCCTTATAAAAGAATCGCTTTACTTACATATATTTATTTTTGAGTTGGAGTCTCACTCTCTTAGGCTGGAGTGCAGTAGCATGATCAAGGCTCACTGCAGCCTTGAACTCGATGGTTCAAGTGATCCCTCCCCCTCAGCCTTCTAAGTTCCTGGGATTAGGTACCTGCCACCTCACCTGGCTAATTTTTTGATTTTTGGTAGAGCCGAGGACTTGCTATGTTGCCTAGGCTGATCCCAAACTCCTAGGTGCGGAGAAATATGTGACCCATTTAGGCTAGCAACAATTGAGTAAATTATATTTAGGAAAGGGACCGCAAGATAAAATTTTACAGGCCGGGCACAGTGGCTCACACCTGTAATCTCAGCATTTTGGGAGGCTGAGGTGAGAGGACTGCATAAGCCTACGGGTTCAAGACCAGCCCGGGCAACTTGGTGAGACCTCATCTCCACAATAAATTAAGAAAAATTAGCTGGGCATGATGGCACACGCCTGTGGTTCCAGCTACTTGGAAGGCTGAGATGGAAGGATTGCCTGAGCCCAGCAGGTTGAGGCTGCGGTGACTGTGAGTGTGCCACTGTCCTACAGCCTGGGCAAAAGAGTGAGACTTAAACTCAAAAAAAAAAAAAAAAAAAGATAAAATTTTACAAAGAAATCTATAGACTATAGCACCAGTTATAAAAGCTGGCTGACCCAACTATAACACAGCTGCTATTAGTTCCTCAGTAAACAAAAAGCAGTTAACCATCTGCTGTTAATTAATCTTATCTTCAATCAGTCACTTTATGAACAATGTGTAGCCATAATCCTTTTGCAAATTTCTCCATGTCCCATAGGCAATTCCCCCTGCCCACACTAGACCCTGATACAGTCTTACAAGTACTTCTATCTAGTCCTTGCCTTTTGGTTTGCAGACAGCAAACACCATCTATTGCTCTTCCTGTCGTGCTCTTCACAACATATCTTTCTTATAATCTACCTTTCTTAATTGATAACTGTCTTGGTGAATACTTTCACCCCCATGACACTGGCCAAACTTAGCCCAACACACTGGGCTCAAGCAATCCTCCCACCTCAGCCAAGCTTAGCCCAGCTCTGGGCTCAAGCAGTCTTCCCACCTCAGCCTCCCAAAGTGCTGGGATTATAGACATGAACCATTTTGCCCAGCCAAGAATCACTTTAGTAACAATGTGGAGAAAGAAGTTAGGATATGAATAATCTAGTCAAAAACTGGTATCCTTGACAAGGCAGTGCAGAGTAGAGAGAGAGAGAGAAAGGAACAGATGTCACATATCTCTAGAGAGTGAACACCACAGCTATTGTCATTGGATGTCATGTCCAGTCCCTAAATGTTTAGAATCTGAGGGAGCCAGGCACAGTGGCTATTGCCTGTAATCCTAGCACTTTGGGTGGTGAAAGCAAGAGGATTGCCTGAGTCCGGGGGTTCGAGATCAGACTGGGCAACTTGGTGAGATCTTGTCTCTTTAATCAAAAATTAGGCAGGCATGGGGGAGCTTGCCTGTGGTTCCAGCTACCTGGAAGGCTGAGGTGGAAGGATCACCTGAGCCCAGCAGGTTGAGGCTGCAGTGGCTGTGAGCATGCCAGTGCACTCCAGCCTGGATGACAGTAAGACTCCAACTCAAAAAAAAACAAAACAATTCTAGGATCTGAGGGAGAGAAGAAGGTGACACAGAGGGCTTTGTATCCACCATATTTAAAAAATCAGCTCTAGCTGGGCTCGGTGGCTCAGTCTGTAATCCCGCACTTTGGGAGGCTGAGGTGAGTGGATTGCCTGAGCCCGCGGGTTCGAGACCCGCCTGGGCAACTTGGCGAGACCTCATCCCTACGATAAATCAAAAAATAAGCCGGGTGTGGTAGCACATGCCTGTAGTTCTGGCTACTTGGAAGGCTGAGGCGGAAGGATCGCCGGAGCCCAGCAGGTCGAGGCTGCAGTGGCCGGGAGTGGCCACTGCACTCCAGTCTGGGCGACAGAGTGAGACTCCAACTTAAAAAATAAAAAAATAAAAATAAAAAATCAGCTCTTCCTGAGGGAAGTTCTCACAAGTTAACTTGCATCTTGGTTACCTGTTGTTTGCTCATGTGGTCAGACAACTAACACTGTCCACTTAAATGCCAGGCACTGGGAGGGTTTCAATGATAAGTCAGTCAGAGAGAGAAGACAGGGAAGAGATAAGCACAGGGAAGTGGTGTGATTTGGCTGAAAGGTGCCATGGAACTCACAGGGAACGAGACTCCAAACTCAGGCAGGGTCAGACTGTGCAGGGCTGAGGCTGAGGCATTTGAACCCAGGGTGGCACACACGAGAAGCCCCTTGGAAGGTTAGAAACAGGAGAGAGAGGAATGGATTCTCTCAGAGGAGAAACCGGAACATCTTATTTGTCTCTTCTTTTGGAACCCCGGGGAACTCACACTTTCCATCTAGGTTTCTTTTTGATGCTTAACACAGTGTCTGCTGTGTAGGACATAGTCCACAAACACATGTTGAGAACATAAACACCACGCACAGTCTCACACACCCAAAGGAAAGACACGAGAAGCATGTGAGAGACTGGCCTGACTGAATGTAAGATCCTGACAAACAAACCCAGATCTCTGAGGGGCTCCCCCCACACTGAGAACATGGTCCTAGGCCTTTTTACACAGGAGTGAACAGCTCTGGGCAAGAGTTCTGAAATATCTTGGCAGAGCAGTCCCAAGTTAGACTCATGTGTGAGTAGCTTGAATCCTTCCAGGAATGGGTGAGGAGCTAAGTACTGGGGTTCAGGAATTCAGCTCTGGGCCCGCCGAGGGAGGGGAGCAGGACTGTCCCCTGAACACTTGCCAACTCCAGCTGTCATGCTGCACTTTCACAGGTTCCCTGTACGCATGAAAAGGGGGTTACTGGCCAGGATGGATTCCCCCAGCAAAACGACCCCAACTTTCTCACCAACCCCTGCCCTTTGGCTTAGGACACTTCTGGAAACTGCTCTCCTGCTGTTGTGTGAGGCTTTGAGTTGGTTCTCTCTCCCCTTGAGGGAATCACTCCTCCTGTTATAACGCCTGGAAACGCTCCTGCCCCTCTCTACTAAGCATGAGGGTGTCCAAGAGGCAGTGAAACTTCAATTTTGGTGATCATGGATGGCAAAGATCCTGGGTGCCTATAGTGTCCTGATCAACACCTAAGTATGTGTCCTTAATTTAAAACAATTTTTTAAAGATGGTCTCACTCTGTCACCCAGGCTGGAGTTCAGTGGTACAATTATAGTTCATTGAAGCCTCAAACTCCTGGGCTCAAGGGATCTTCCTGCATTAGTGTCCTGAGTAGCTAGGTCTATAGGTGCACACCACCACACATGGCTATTTAAAAAATATTTTTGTAGAGATGGAGTCTCACTATGTTGCCCAGGCTGGTCTTGAACTCCTGGCCTTAAGCGATCCTCCCACTTAGGCCTCCCAAGTGCTAGGATTACAGGCATGAGCTACTCATCTGGCTTTTTTTTTTTTTAATTTCTTAAGGGATCAATTCCCTATTTCTGGGGCGAGTCATTTACATTTCATTATCTATATGTTGAATACTTACTATAACTAAAGATCAGCAGGGAGAGAATAAAGAAAAAAGAAAAGGGGGGGAAAAAGCAAATATTAGGGAATCCAGAAATCCATTTGGCTTCCAAAATAGTCATAGGAATTTTTCAGAAATATATTTACCTTCTTACATTAGTTTCATTCAATATTTAATGAAGTTCAAGTCTTTACTCTGACCGTTCATGGAAGACCCCTCATGATGAGTGGGGAGAGGGGTGGAAGCCCAGGGTTCAAAATCCAGTACAAATAATGCCAAAGATTGCACCTAGATGGCTAAGAGTTGGCTATCATTTTCTCAGTTAAACTAGAATACCAAAATGAGCTTTGGAGATAAGTCCTTTTAAAGCAGTGCACTATAAGCCAGGCTCGGTGCCTCAGCCTGAAATCCCACGCCTTTGGGAGGCTGAGGTGAGTGGATTGCCTGAGCCCACAGGTTCGAGACCCGCCTGGCCAACTTGGCGAGACCTCATCTCTACAATAAATCAAAAATTAGCCGGGCATGGTAGCATGCGCCTGTAGTTCCAGCTACTTGGAAGGCTGAGGCGGAAGGATCGCCGGAGCCCAGCGGGTCGAGGCTGCGGTGGCTGGGAGCGGCCACTGCACTCCAGTCTGGGCGACAGAGTGAGACTTCAACTCAAAAAAAAAAAAAAAACAGTGCACTATAAGGTCTCCATCCAGCTCCCTGTCTGATGAGCCCTTGCTCACAGGTCTCTGGCAGCACCCCCACAGCCCCCACAGCTTCTGGCCTACCTGCTGGGCCGCCTCATGGAAGATTTCCTGCACCTGAGCCATCCGGATCATTCTCCTGCAAATGGGGGTCCTGGTGGTCTAGGAAGGAGATTCCTCTGGAAGGTAAACAGTGTCATGGTCAGGCTGACTCCCCTCTCCAGTCTCCTTGCAGTCCAAGCTTCCTCTACATTGAGCAGGTCCCTGGTTGAGGAAGGGTCCTGGCCTACCTCACCTGGAAACCCATCATGGTCACCTCTTGGGTACCCAAACAGATCCCACTCATCCTTCAGAGCCCACCTGTGCTCAAATCTTGCTGTCCTAAAGCTGCGGCCGCTCCCTGCTCACTCCCTTCCGAGCCTCAGAGTCGCTGCTCTGCTGCCCAGCCCTTGAGGACACCTTGTCACACTCCTCTCCCACCCTGTGTGCCTCGTGGATGCTTTGTCCAGGGCAAGGGCTCCATCCGGCTGCAGGTGACGAGTGAGTGGGGACTGGACAGTGAGCAGAGGGAGAGGGGAACAGGAGACTGGGGAGCCCCTCTGGCGCAGGGCCACAGAAGGAGAGGGGAGTGAGGAGAAAAAGCTGGCGCCCATCATTATTGGGGCATGGGCCTCGTCCCACTGGCAGTCTTCCCACACAATGGACCTTGTGCAAGGTCTTTGCCCCCTGATCTGTGTGGCCTCTGGCAGTGCTGGACATTGATAGGGCTCAGGACATTTTGGAAGAAGGAGGAAAGGGGAGGAAGAGAGAACAGGTGAGGGGTGGGTAGAGCTCGTCGGCCTGGTTAGCAACTGGAGTGGCGAGGAGAGGAGGCGCACGGAGGGATACTCAAGGAAACAGCTGAGGTCAGGTAGCAGGGCTTTGTCCAGGGAGAAGCTGGGGGCGCTGCAGGACGTGGCAGGTTGCCGGCGACCAGCAGGGGAGAGGAGCTCGGCTGCCCGCGCACGGAGCAGCCCCTGCCCTCGGGGAGGGGGCCCAGGCCTACGCCCCTACCCTGTCCCCGCAGTCCGGAGCTTCGCTCTCCACGCAGATGCGGCCCCTGGGAGGGCTGGGCCCCACAAGGGCGCGCGG
>NW_007259573.1:454843-456960 GCF_000164805.1 Carlito syrichta | reverse complement strand
GTCCCGGTGGAGAGGGAGGGCCTGGGGGCTGGGGGACTTCCGCTCCCCGAGGGTCGGGCCCTCCCTCCCACTCACCGGGACCAGCATCTCATCCCCGCGAAGCTCAGAGGGCTGGCTCAAGAGCTAGGGGAAGCAAGCCCACAGACTCGACGTGACCAGCCGCGGCGGCTGCCCCCTCCGCAATGCGACCGGCGGAGGCACCGGCCCTGGGATTAGGGAGCTCTCTCTGCGGACCTGCTGTGCGGCTGCCCAGGGAGAGAGCGAGCCTGGGCGGCCCGCAGCCCTCTGGGCTCGTCTCTCCCCCCTTCCACCCCCCACCCCACCCCACCCCACCCCTCGCAGGTGCTAGAGATACATCTGGACTAGCACTCTGAGACCTGCGCACCAGGGATTTCAAAGTGTGACCGGCTGCCTGACCCGGTGACCCCCAAACTCTTAGGGAGTGAAACCTCTTTTGTCGAGAAAGTGCTGGCAGGCGTGCTGTGTAGGAGGAATTACCCTCACCACCTTCAACAAGACCCAGGACCGCCTTTGTCCTAGGGGTGAAGTAAGGTTTCCAGAGCCTCATGTTGATGGTGGGGGGGAACAAATTAACATACAGAGAGATTAAATTATCTCCATTTCCAATCTGGCATATTTCCTAACCCTTAAATAACTTGCTAGGCTTCCATGTGGGCTTCTGAGAAACAGGAGGGCAGCTGGGAGTACTTCCCACGCCCACAAGCCTTTGTGTGAAAATCCCTAAAAATAGAGGTTGTTCTTTTAAAAACAAAAGGAAAGTTAAAGCCTTGGGAACACTGACATAGCCCTAACCTCTCCCTGGGGCTCCAGCAAAAAGAAGTCCTGTGTGAGAACACATATAACATTAAAAGGTGACACGTTAACCCTTTTTAAGTATACAATTCAGTGGCGTTAATCGCATTCACAGTGTCGTGTGCCATCACCGCTATTTCCAAAACGTTCTCATCATCCCCAACAGAAACTCTGCCCACTGAGTAACCACTCCTCGTTCCTCCTACCTTCAGCCTGTGGTAACCACCTCTACTGTACTTTCTGTCTCTATTAATGTGCCTAGTTTAGATACTTCATGTAAGTAGAATTACACAATATGTGTCCTTTTGTGTCTAGTTTCTTTCACTTAGCATACTGTTGTCAAGGTTCACCTCCTTGACTTAGCATATTGTCAAGGTTCACCTCCATGAGTGGTGGCTCATGCCTGTAATCCCAGCACTTAGGGAGGTCGAGGTGAGAGAATTGACTGAGTCCAGGAGTTTCAGACCAGCCTGGGGATCTTGGTGAGACCTCATCTCTACAATAAATAAAAAAACCCAGCCTGGTGTGGTGGCGCTCACCTGTGGTTCCAGCTACTGGGAAGGCTGAGGCAGAAGGATCACCTGAGCCTAGCAGGTCGAGGCTGAGGTGGCTGTGAGCATGCCTCTGCACTCCAACCTGGGCAACAGAGTGAGACTACAACTCAAAAAATTTTTTAAAAAAGGTTCACCCATGTGGTAGCAGGTATCAGAACCTTAGAACTTCACTCCCAGCAAAGTTTTAGTTTTTTTTTTTTCTAGGGTCTCACTCTGTAGCCCAGGCTGGAGTGCAGTGGCACAGTAACAGCTTACCACAGCCTTTAACGGGACTTGGGATCCTTTACCTCAGTCTCCTGAGTAGCTGGACTATAGGTGCACGCCACCACACCCACTATTTTTTTTTTTTTTTGGTAGAGACAAGGGTCTCACTATGTTGCCCAAGCTGCCAGCAAAGATTTTAATAACCCATCTCTACAAAAGAAAAGAATGCCAGACTAAATTACAGATTAGCCATCTGTGAACAAAGAATGGAGAGTGGACAGGATGGCCCAGACATATTATTGGAATCCACTAAACAGGCATCTGAGGGGGATTAGTTCCGGGCCCCCCCTGCAGATACCAGAACTCACAGATGCTTAGTCCTTGTTATAAAGTGGTGTAATATATGCATATAACCTACACACATGCTCCCAGATACTTTAAATTATCTCTAGATTGCTTAATAAAATATAAATGCGAAGCCGGGCTCGGTGGCTCAGCCTGTAATCCCGCGCCTTTGGGAGGCTGAGGTGAGTGGATTGCCTGAAC